>NC_134833.1:7240302-7386903 GCF_004210375.1 Tachypleus tridentatus | reverse complement strand
TTTGTTCTCTATGTAATAAAGAGTGATATGAGTTGTAAAGCATGGTTTGTTCTCTATGTAATAAAGAGTGATATGAGTTGTAAAGCATGGTTTGTTCTCTATGTAATAAAGAGTGATATGAGTTGTAAAGCATGGTTTGTTCTCTATGTAATAAAGAGTGATATGAGTTGTAAAGCATGGTTTGTTCTCTATGTAATAAAGAGTGATATGAGTTGTAAAGCATGGTTTGTTCTCTATGTAATAAAGAGTGATATGAGTTGTAAAGCATGGTTTGTTCTCTATGTAATAAAGAGTGATATGAGTTGTAAAGCATGGTTTGTTCTCTATGTAATAAAGAGTGATATGAGTTGTAAAGCATGGTTTGTTCTCTATGTAATAAAGAGTGATATGAGTTGTAAAGCATGGTTTGTTCTCTATGTAATAAAGAGTGATATGAGTTGTAAAGCATGGTTTGTTCTCTATGTAATAAAGAGTGATATGAGTTGTAAAGCATGGTTTGTTCTCTATGTAATAAAGAGTGATATGAGTTGTAAAGCATGGTTTGTTCTCTATGTAATAAAGAGTGATATGAGTTGTAAAGCATGGTTTGTTCTCTATGTAATAAAGAGTGATATGAGTTGTAAAGCATGGTTTGTTCTCTATGTAATAAAGAGTGATATGAGTTGTAAAGCATGGTTTGTTCTCTATGTAATAAAGAGTGATATGAGTTGTAAAGCATGGTTTGTTCTCTATGTAATAAAGAGTGATATGAGTTGTAAAGCATGGTTTGTTCTCTATGTAATAAAGAGTGATATGAGTTGTAAAGCATGGTTTGTTCTCTATGTAATAAAAGAGTGATATGAGTTGTAAAACATGGTTTGTTCTCTATGTAATAAAGAGTGATATGAGTTGTAAAGCATGGTTTGTTCTCTATGTAATAAAGAGTGATATGAGTTGTAAAGCATGGTTTGTTCTCTATGTAATAAAGAGTGATATGAGTTGTAAAGCATGGTTTGTTCTCTATGTAATAAAGAGTGATATGAGTTGTAAAGCATGGTTTGTTCTCTATGTAATAAAGAGTGATATGAGTTGTAAAGCATGGTTTGTTCTCTATGTAATAAAGAGTGATATGAGTTGTAAAGCATGGTTTGTTCTCTATGTAATAAAGAGTGATATGAGTTGTAAAACATGGTTTGTTCTCTATGTAATAAAGAGTGATATGAGTTGTAAAGCATGGTTTGTTCTCTATGTAATAAAGAGTGATATGAGTTGTAAAGCATGGTTTGTTCTCTATGTAATAAAGAGTGATATGAGTTGTAAAGCATGGTTTGTTCTCTATGTAATAAAGAGTGATATGAGTTGTAAAGCATGGTTTGTTCTCTATGTAATAAAGAGTGATATGAGTTGTAAAGCATGGTTTGTTCTCTATGTAATAAAGAGTGATATGAGTTGTAAAGCATGGTTTGTTCTCTATGTAATAAAGAGTGATATGAGTTGTAAAGCATGGTTTGTTCTCTATGTAATAAAGAGTGATATGAGTTGTAAAGCATGGTTTGTTCTCTATGTAATAAAGAGTGATATGAGTTGTAAAGCATGGTTTGTTCTCTATGTAATAAAGAGTGATATGAGTTGTAAAGCATGGTTTGTTCTCTATGTAATAAAGAGTGATATGAGTTGTAAAGCATGGTTTGTTCTCTATGTAATAAAGAGTGATATGAGTTGTAAAGCATGGTTTGTTCTCTATGTAATAAAGAGTGATATGAGTTGTAAAGCATGGTTTGTTCTCTATGTAATAAAGAGTGATATGAGTTGTAAAGCATGGTTTGTTCTCTATGTAATAAAGAGTGATATGAGTTGTAAAGCATGGTTTGTTCTCTATGTAATAAAGAGTGATATGAGTTGTAAAGCATGGTTTGTTCTCTATGTAATAAAGAGTGATATGAGTTGTAAAGCATGGTTTGTTCTCTATGTAATAAAGAGTGATATGAGTTGTAAAACATGGTTTGTTCTCTATGTAATAAAGAGTGATATGAGTTGTAAAGCATGGTTTGTTCTCTATGTAATAAAGAGTGATATGAGTTGTAAAGCATGGTTTGTTCTCTATGTAATAAAGAGTGATATGAGTTGTAAAGCATGGTTTGTTCTCTATGTAATAAAGAGTGATATGAGTTGTAAAGCATGGTTTGTTCTCTATGTAATAAAGAGTGATATGAGTTGTAAAGCATGGTTTGTTCTCTATGTAATAAAGAGTGATATGAGTTGTAAAAGCATGGTTTGTTCTCTATGTAATAAAGAGTGATATGAGTTGTAAAGCATGGTTTGTTCTCTATGTAATAAAGAGTGATATGAGTTGTAAAGCATGGTTTGTTCTCTATGTAATAAAGAGTGATATGAGTTGTAAAGCATGGTTTGTTCTCTATGTAATAAAGAGTGATATGAGTTGTAAAGCATGGTTTGTTCTCTATGTAATAAAGAGTGATATGAGTTGTAAAGCATGGTTTGTTCTCTATGTAATAAAGAGTGATATGAGTTGTAAAACATGGTTTGTTCTCTATGTAATAGAGTGATATGAGTTGTAAAGCATGGTTTGTTCTCTATGTAATAAAGAGCGATATGAGTTGTAAAGCATGGTTTGTTCTCTATGTAATAAAGAGTGATATGAGTTGTAAAGCATGGTTTGTTCTCTATGTAATAAAGAGTGATATGAGTTGTAAAGCATGGTTTGTTCTCTATGTAATAAAGAGTGATATGAGTTGTAAAGCATGGTTTGTTCTCTATGTAATAGAGAGTGATATGAGTTGTAAAACATGGTTTGTTCTCTATATAATAAAGAGTGATAGGAGTTGTAAAGCATGGTTTGTTCTTTGTGTAATAAACAGTGACACAGGTGGAAAATGATGGTTTGTTCTCTGTGTAATAAATAGTGATGTAAGTAGTAAAACATGGTTTATTCTCTGTGTAATAAACAGTGACGTAAGGGGTAAATGATGGTTTTTTCTCTGTATAATGAACGTTGACTTAGTTAGTACAGGATGTTTGTTCTCTATGTAGTAAACAGCGATATAAGTAGTAAATCATGGTATGTTCTCTGTGAAATAAACATTGACGTAGGATGTAAAGAATGGTTTCTTCTCTGTGTAATAAACTGGTGTAAGTAGTAAAGCATGGTTTGTTCTCTATGTAATAAAGAGTGACGGAGAAAGTAAAGTATAGTTTGTTTTTGATGTAATAAACAGTGATATAGTAGTAAAGCATGTTTTGTTCTCTGTGTAATAAAGAGTGATATGAGTTGTAAAGCATGGTTTGTTCTCTATGTAATAAAGAGTGATATGAGTTGTAAAGCATGGTTTGTTCGTTATGTAATAAAGGGTGATATGAGTTGTAAAGCATGGTTTGTTCTCTATGTAATAAAGAGTGATATGAGTTGTAAAACATGGTTTGTTCTCTATGTAATAAAGAGTGATATGAGTTGTAAAGCATGGTTTGTTCTCTATGTAATAAAGAGTGATATGAGTTGTAAAACATGGTTTGTTCTCTATGTAATAAAGAGTGATATGAGTTGTAAAGCATGGTTTGTTCTCTATGTAATAAAGAGTGATATGAGTTGTAAAGCATGGTTTGTTCTCTATGTAATAAAGAGTGATATGAGTTGTAAAACATGGTTTGTTCTCTATGTAATAAAGAGTGAAATGAGTTGTAAAGCATGGTTTGTTCTCTATGTAATAGAGAGTGATATGAGTTGTAAAACATGGTTTGTTCTCTATATAATAAAGAGTGATAGGAGTTGTAAAGCATGGTTTGTTCTTTGTGTAATAAACAGTGACACAGGTGGAAAATGATGGTTTGTTCTCTGTGTAATAAATAGTGATGTAAGTAGTAAAACATGGTTTATTCTCTGTGTAATAAACAGTGACGTAAGGGGTAAATGATGGTTTTTCTCTGTATAATGAACGTTGACTTAGTTAGTACAGGATGTTTGTTCTCTATGTACTAAACAGCGATATAAGTAGTAAATCATGGTTTGTTCTCTGTGTAATAAACATTGACGTAGGATGTAAAGAATGGTTTCTTCTCTGTGTAATAAACTGGTGTAAGTAGTAAAGCATGGTTTGTTCTCTATGTAATAAAGAGTGACGGAGAAAGTAAAGTATAGTTTGTTTTTGATGTAATAAACAGTGATATAGTAGTAAAGCATGTTTTGTTCTCTGTGTAATAAAGAGTGATATGAGTTGTAAAGCATGGTTTGTTCTCTATGTAATAAAGAGTGATATGAGTTGTAAAGCATGGTTTGTTCTTATGTAATAAAGAGTGATATGAGTTGTAAAGCATGGTTTGTTCTCTATGTAATAAAGAGTGATATGAGTTGTAAAACATGGTTTGTTCTCTATGTAATAAAGAGTGATATGAGTTGTAAAGCATGGTTTGTTCTCTATGTAATAAAGAGTGATATGAGTTGTAAAGCATGGTTTGTTCTCTATGTAATAAAGAGTGATATGAGTTGTAAAGCATGGTTTGTTCTCTATGTAATAAAGAGTGATATGAGTTGTAAAGCATGGTTTGTTCTCTATGTAATAAAGAGTGATATGAGTTGTAAAGCATGGTTTGTTCTCTATGTAATAAAGAGTGATATGAGTTGTAAAGCATGGTTTGTTCTCTATGTAATAAAGAGTGATATGAGTTGTAAAGCATGGTTTGTTCTCTATGTAATAAAGAGTGATATGAGTTGTAAAGCATGGTTTGTTCTCTATGTAATAAAGAGTGATATGAGTTGTAAAGCATGGTTTGTTCTCTATGTAATAAAGAGTGATATGAGTTGTAAAACATGGTTTGTTCTCTATGTAATAAAGAGTGATATGAGTTGTAAAGCATGGTTTGTTCTCTATGTAATAAAGAGTGATATGAGTTGTAAAGCATGGTTTGTTCTCTATGTAATAAAGAGTGATATGAGTTGTAAAGCATGGTTTGTTCTCTATGTAATAAAGAGTGATATGAGTTGTAAAGCATGGTTTGTTCTCTATGTAATAAAGAGTGATATGAGTTGTAAAAGCATGGTTTGTTCTCTATGTAATAAAGAGTGATATGAGTTGTAAAGCATGGTTTGTTCTCTATGTAATAAAGAGTGATATGAGTTGTAAAGCATGGTTTGTTCTCTATGTAATAAAGAGTGATATGAGTTGTAAAGCATGGTTTGTTCTCTATGTAATAAAGAGTGATATGAGTTGTAAAGCATGGTTTGTTCTCTATGTAATAAAGAGTGATATGAGTTGTAAAGCATGGTTTGTTCTCTATGTAATAAAGAGTGATATGAGTTGTAAAGCATGGTTTGTTCTCTATGTAATAAAGAGTGATATGAGTTGTAAAGCATGGTTTGTTCTCTATGTAATAAAGAGTGATATGAGTTGTAAAGCATGGTTTGTTCTCTATGTAATAAAGAGTGATATGAGTTGTAAAACATGGTTTGTTCTCTATGTAATAAAGAGTGATATGAGTTGTAAAGCATGGTTTGTTCTCTATGTAATAAAGAGTGATATGAGTTGTAAAGCATGGTTTGTTCTCTATGTAATAAACAGTGATATGAGTTGTAAAGCATGGTTTGTTCTCTATGTAATAAAGAGTGATATGAGTTGTAAAGCATGGTTTGTTCTCTATGTAATAAAGAGTGATATGAGTTGTAAAGCATGGTTTGTTCTCTATGTAATAAAGAGTGATATGAGTTGTAAAGCATGGTTTGTTCTCTATGTAATAAAGAGTGATATGAGTTGTAAAGCATGGTTTGTTCTCTATGTAATAAAGAGTGATATGAGTTGTAAAGCATGGTTTGTTCTCTATGTAATAAAGAGTGATATGAGTTGTAAAGCATGGTTTGTTCTCTATGTAATAAAGAGTGATATGAGTTGTAAAGCATGGTTTGTTCTCTATGTAATAAAGAGTGATATGAGTTGTAAAGTGGTTTGAGTATGTAAAAGCATGGTTTGTTCTCCATGTAATAAAGAGAGAAATGAATTGTAAAGCATGGTTTGTTCTCTATGTAATAAAGGGTGATAAGAGTTGTAAAGCATGGTTTGTTCTCTATGTATTAAAATGTGATATGAGTTGTAAAACATGGTTTGTTCTCTATGTAATAAAGAGTGATATGAGTTGTAAAGCATGGTTTGTTCTCTATGTAATAAAGAGTGATATGAGTTGTAAAGCATGGTTTGTTCTCTATGTAATAAAGAGTGATATGAGTTGTAAAGCATGGTTTGTTCTCTATGTAATAAAGAGTGATATGAGTTGTAAAGCATGGTTTGTTCTCTATGTAATAAAGAGTGAAATGAGTTGTAAAGCATGGTTTGTTCTCTATGTAATAGAGAGTGATACGAGTTGTAAAACATGGTTTGTTCTCTATATAATAAAGAGTGATAGGAGTTGTAAAGCATGGTTTGTTCTTTGTGTAATAAACAGTGACACAGGTGGAAAATGATGGTTTGTTCTCTGTGTAATAAATAGTGATGTAAGTAGTAAAACATGGTTTATTCTCTGTGTAATAAACAGTGACGTAAGGGGTAAATGATGGTTTTTCTCTGTATAATGAACGTTGACTTAGTTAGTACAGGATGTTTGTTCTCTATGTACTAAACAGCGATATAAGTAGTAAATCATGGTATGTTCTCTGTGAAATAAACATTGACGTAGGATGTAAAGAATGGTTTCTTCTCTGTGTAATAAACTGGTGTAAGTAGTAAAGCATGGTTTGTTCTCTATGTAATAAAGAGTGACGGAGAAAGTAAAGTATAGTTTGTTTTTGATGTAATAAACAGTGATATAGTAGTAAAGCATGTTTTGTTCTCTGTGTAATAAAGAGTGATATGAGTTGCAAAGCATGGTTTGTTCTCTATGTAATAAAGAGTGATATGAATTGTAAAGCATGGTTTGTTCGTTATGTAATAAAGGGTGATATGAGTTGTAAAGCATGGTTTGTTCTCTAGGTATTAAAGAGTGATATGAGTTGTAAAACATGGTTTGTTCTCTATGTAATAAAGAGTGATATGAGTTGTAAAGCATGGTTTGTTCTCTATATAATAAAGAGTGATATGAGTTGTAAAACATGGTTTGTTCTCTATGTAATAATGAGTGATAGGAGTTGTAAAGTATGGTTTGTTCTCTATGTAATAAAGAGTGATATGAGTTGTAGAGCATGGTTTGTTCTCAATGTAATAAAGAGTGATATGAGTTGTAAAACATGGTTTGTTCTCTATGTAATAAAGAGTGAAATGAGTTGTAAAGCATGGTTTGTTCTCTATGTAATAGAGAGTGATACGAGTTGTAAAACATGGTTTGTTCTCTATATAATAAAGAGTGATAGGAGTTGTAAAGCATGGTTTGTTCTTTGTGTAATAAACAGTGACACAGGTGGAAAATGATGGTTTGTTCTCTGTGTAATAAATAGTGATGTAAGTAGTAAAACATGGTTTATTCTCTGTGTAATAAACAGTGACGTAAGGGGTAAATGATGGTTTTTCTCTGTATAATGAACGTTGACTTAGTTAGTACAGGATGTTTGTTCTCTATGTACTAAACAGCGATATAAGTAGTAAATCATGGTATGTTCTCTGTGAAATAAACATTGACGTAGGATGTAAAGAATGGTTTCTTCTCTGTGTAATAAACTGGTGTAAGTAGTAAAGCATGGTTTGTTCTCTATGTAATAAAGAGTGACGGAGAAAGTAAAGTATAGTTTGTTTTTGATGTAATAAACAGTGATATAGTAGTAAAGCATGTTTTGTTCTCTGTGTAATAAAGAGTGATATGAGTTGTAAAGCATGGTTTGTTCTCTATGTAATAAAGAGTGATATGAATTGTAAAGCATGGTTTGTTCTTATGTAATAAAGAGTGATATGAGTTGTAAAGCATGGTTTGTTCTCTATGTAATAAAGAGTGATATGAGTTGTAAAACATGGTTTGTTCTCTATGTAATAAAGAGTGATATGAGTTGTAAAGCATGGTTTGTTCTCTATGTAATAAAGAGTGATATGAGTTGTAAAGCATGGTTTGTTCTCTATGTAATAAAGAGTGATATGAGTTGTAAAGCATGGTTTGTTCTCTATGTAATAAAGAGTGATATGAGTTGTAAAGCATGGTTTGTTCTCTATGTAATAAAGAGTGATATGAGTTGTAAAGCATGGTTTGTTCTCTATGTAATAAAGAGTGATATGAGTTGTAAAACATGGTTTGTTCTCTATGTAATAAAGAGTGATATGAGTTGTAAAACATGGTTTGTTCTCTATGTAATAAAGAGTGATATGAGTTGTAAAGCATGGTTTGTTCTCTATGTAATAAAGAGTGATATGAGTTGTAAAGCATGGTTTGTTCTCTATGTAATAAAGAGTGATATGAGTTGTAAAACATGGTTTGTTCTCTATGTAATAAAGAGTGATATGAGTTGTAAAGCATGGTTTGTTCTCTATGTAATAAAGAGTGATATGAGTTGTAAAGCATGGTTTGTTCTCTATGTAATAAAGAGTGATATGAGTTGTAAAGCATGGTTTGTTCTCTATGTAATAAAGAGTGATATGAGTTGTAAAGCATGGTTTGTTCTCTATGTAATAAAGAGTGATATGAGTTGTAAAGCATGGTTTGTTCTCTATGTAATAAAGAGTGATATGAGTTGTAAAGCATGGTTTGTTCTCTATGTAATAAAGAGTGATATGAGTTGTAAAGCATGGTTTGTTCTCTATGTAATAAAGAGTGATATGAGTTGTAAAGCATGGTTTGTTCTCTATGTAATAAAGAGTGATATGAGTTGTAAAGCATGGTTTGTTCTCTATGTAATAAAGAGTGATATGAGTTGTAAAGCATGGTTTGTTCTCTATGTAATAAAGAGTGATATGAGTTGTAAAGCATGGTTTGTTCTCTATGTAATAAAGAGTGATATGAGTTGTAAAGCATGGTTTGTTCTCTATGTAATAAAGAGTGATATGAGTTGTAAAGCATGGTTTGTTCTCTATGTAATAAAGAGTGATATGAGTTGTAAAGCATGGTTTGTTCTCTATGTAATAAAGAGTGATATGAGTTGTAAAAGCATGGTTTGTTCTCTATGTAATAAAGAGTGATATGAGTTGTAAAGCATGGTTTGTTCTCTATGTAATAAAGAGTGATATGAGTTGTAAAGCATGGTTTGTTCTCTATGTAATAAAGAGTGATATGAGTTGTAAAGCATGGTTTGTTCTCTATGTAATAAAGAGTGATATGAGTTGTAAAGCATGGTTTGTTCTCTATGTAATAAAGAGTGATATGAGTTGTAAAGCATGGTTTGTTCTCTATGTAATAAAGAGTGATATGAGTTGTAAAGCATGGTTTGTTCTCTATGTAATAAAGAGTGATATGAGTTGTAAAGCATGGTTTGTTCTCTATGTAATAAAGAGTGATATGAGTTGTAAAGCATGGTTTGTTCTCTATGTAATAAAGAGTGATATGAGTTGTAAAGCATGGTTTGTTCTCTATGTAATAAAGAGTGATATGAGTTGTAAAGCATGGTTTGTTCTCTATGTAATAAAGAGTGATATGAGTTGTAAAGCATGGTTTGTTCTCTATGTAATAAAGAGTGATATGAGTTGTAAAGCATGGTTTGTTCTCTATGTAATAAAGAGTGATATGAGTTGTAAAGCATGGTTTGTTCTCTATGTAATAAAGAGTGATATGAGTTGTAAAGCATGGTTTGTTCTCTATGTAATAAAGAGTGATATGAGTTGTAAAGCATGGTTTGTTCTCTATGTAATAAAGAGTGATATGAGTTGTAAAACATGGTTTGTTCTCTATGTAATAAAGAGTGATATGAGTTGTAAAGCATGGTTTGTTCTCTATGTAATAAAGAGTGATATGAGTTGTAAAGCATGGTTTGTTCTCTATGTAATAAAGAGTGATATGAGTTGTAAAACATGGTTTGTTCTCTATGTAATAAAGAGTGATATGAGTTGTAAAGCATGGTTTGTTCTCTATGTAATAAAGAGTGTGATATGAGTTGAGTAAAGCATGGTTTGTTCTGTATGTAATAAAATAGTGATATGAGTTGTAAAGCATGGTTTGTTCTCTATGTAATAAAGAGTGATATGAGTTGTAAAGCATGGTTTGTTCTCTATGTAATAAAGAGTGATATGAGTTTGTAAAGCATGGTTTGTTCTCTATGTAATAAAGAGTGATATGAGTTGTAAAGCATGGTTTGTTCTCTATGTAATAAAGAGTGATATGAGTTGTAAAGCATGGTTTGTTCTCTATGTAATAAAGAGTGATATGAGTTGTAAAGCATGGTTTGTTCTCTATGTAATAAAGAGTGATATGAGTTGTAAAGCATGGTTTGTTCTCTATGTAATAAAGAGTGATATGAGTTGTAAAGCATGGTTTGTTCTCTATGTAATAAAGAGTGATATGAGTTGTAAAACATGGTTTGTTCTCTATGTAATAAAGAGTGATATGAGTTGTAAAGCATGGTTTGTTCTCTATGTAATAAAGAGTGATATGAGTTGTAAAGCATGGTTTGTTCTCTATGTAATAAAGAGTGATATGAGTTGTAAAGCATGGTTTGTTCTCTATGTAATAAAGAGTGATATGAGTTGTAAAGCATGGTTTGTTCTCTATGTAATAAAGAGTGATATGAGTTGTAAAGCATGGTTTGTTCTCTATGTAATAAAGAGTGATATGAGTTGTAAAGCATGGTTTGTTCTCTATGTAATAAAGAGTGATATGAGTTGTAAAGCATGGTTTGTTCTCTATGTAATAAAGAGTGATATGAGTTGTAAAGCATGGTTTGTTCTCTATGTAATAAAGAGTGATATGAGTTGTAAAGCATGGTTTGTTCTCTATGTAATAAAGAGTGATATGAGTTGTAAAAGCATGGTTTGTTCTCTATGTAATAAAGAGTGATATGAGTTGTAAAGCATGGTTTGTTCTCTATGTAATAAAGAGTGATATGAGTTGTAAAGCATGGTTTGTTCTCTATGTAATAAAGAGTGATATGAGTTGTAAAATGGTTTGTTCTCATGTGATATTTGTTCTCTATGTAATAAAGAGTGATATGAGTTGTAAAGCATGGTTTGTTCTCTATGTAATAAAAGTGATATGAGTTGTAAAGCATGGTTTGTGTAATAAAGAGTGATATGAGTTGTAAAGCATGGTTTGTTCTCTATGTAATAAAGAGTGATATGAGTTGTAAAGCATGGTTTGTTCTCTATGTAATAAAGAGTGATATGAGTTGTAAAGCATGGTTTGTTCTCTATGTAATAAAGAGTGATATGAGTTGTAAAGCATGGTTTGTTCTCTATGTAATAAAGAGTGATATGAGTTGTAAAGCATGGTTTGTTCTCTATGTAATAAAGAGTGATATGAGTTGTAAAGCATGGTTTGTTCTCTATGTAATAAAGAGTGATATGAGTTGTAAAGCATGGTTTGTTCTCTATGTAATAAAGAGTGATATGAGTTGTAAAGCATGGTTTGTTCTCTATATGTAATAAAGCAGTGATATGAGAGTGTAAAGCATGGTTTGTTCTCTATGTAATAAAGAGTGATATGAGTTGTAAAGCATGGTTTGTTCTCTATGTAATAAAGAGTGATATGAGTTGTAAAGCATGGTTTGTTCTCTATGTAATAAAGAGTGATATGAGTTGTAAAACATGGTTTGTTCTCTATGTAATAAAGAGAGATATGAGTTGTAAAGCATGGTTTGTTCTCTATGTAATAAAGAGTGATATGAGTTGTAAAGCATGGTTTGTTCTCTATGTAATAAAGAGTGATATGAGTTGTAAAGCATGGTTTGTTCTCTATGTAATAAAGAGTGATATGAGTTGTAAAGCATGGTTTGTTCTCTATGTAATAAAGAGTGATATGAGTTGTAAAGCATGGTTTGTTCTCTATGTAATAAAGAGTGATATGAGTTGTAAAGCATGGTTTGTTCTCTATGTAATAAAGAGTGATATGAGTTGTAAAGCATGGTTTGTTCTCTATGTAATAAAGAGTGATATGAGTTGTAAAGCATGGTTTGTTCTCTATGTAATAAAGAGTGATATGAGTTGTAAAGCATGGTTTGTTCTCTATGTAATAAAGAGTGATATGAGTTGTAAAGCATGGTTTGTTCTCTATGTAATAAAGAGTGATATGAGTTGTAAAGCATGGTTTGTTCTCTATGTAATAAAGAGTGATATGAGTTGTAAAGCATGGTTTGTTCTCTATGTAATAAAGAGTGATATGAGTTGTAAAGCATGGTTTGTTCTCTATGTAATAAAGAGTGATATGAGTTGTAAAGCATGGTTTGTTCTCTATGTAATAAAGAGTGATATGAGTTGTAAAGCATGGTTTGTTCTCTATGTAATAAAGAGTGATATGAGTTGTAAAGCATGGTTTGTTCTCTATGTAATAAAGAGTGATATGAGTTGTAAAGCATGGTTTGTTCTCTATGTAATAAAGAGTGATATGAGTTGTAAAGCATGGTTTGTTCTCTATGTAATAAAGAGTGATATGAGTTGTAAAGCATGGTTTGTTCTCTATGTAATAAAGAGTGATATGAGTTGTAAAGCATGGTTTGTTCTCTATGTAATAAAGAGTGATATGAGTTGTAAAGCATGGTTTGTTCTCTATGTAATAAAGAGTGATATGAGTTGTAAAGCATGGTTTGTTCTCTATGTAATAAAGAGTGATATGAGTTGTAAAGCATGGTTTGTTCTCTATGTAATAAAGAGTGATATGAGTTGTAAAGCATGGTTTGTTCTCTATGTAATAAAGAGTGATATGAGTTGTAAAGCATGGTTTGTTCTCTATGTAATAAAGAGTGATATGAGTTGTAAAAGCATGGTTTGTTCTCTATGTAATAAAGAGTGATATGAGTTGTAAAGCATGGTTTGTTCTCTATGTAATAAAGAGTGATATGAGTTGTAAAGCATGGTTTGTTCTCTATGTAATAAAGAGTGATATGAGTTGTAAAGCATGGTTTGTTCTCTATGTAATAAAAGAGTGATATGAGTTGTAAAGCATGGTTTGTTCTCTATGTAATAAAGAGTGATATGAGTTGTAAAGCATGGTTTGTTCTCTATGTAATAAAGAGTGATATGAGTTGTAAAGCATGGTTTGTTCTCTATGTAATAAAGAGTGATATGAGTTGTAAAGCATGGTTTGTTCTCTATGTAATAAAAGTGATATGATGTGATGGTTTGTAAAAGCATGGTTTGTTCTCTATGTAATAAAGAGTGATATGAGTTGTAAAAGCATGGTTTGTTCTCTATGTAATAAAGAGTGATATGAGTTGTAAAGCATGGTTTGTTCTCTATGTAATAAAGAGTGATATGAGTTGTAAAGCATGGTTTGTTCTCTATGTAATAAAGAGTGATATGAGTTGTAAAGCATGGTTTGTTCTCTATGTAATAAAGAGTGATATGAGTTGTAAAGCATGGTTTGTTCTCTATGTAATAAAGAGTGATATGAGTTGTAAAGCATGGTTTGTTCTCTATGTAATAAAGAGTGATATGAGTTGTAAAGCATGGTTTGTTCTCTATGTAATAAAGAGTGATATGAGTTGTAAAGCATGGTTTGTTCTCTATGTAATAAAGAGTGATATGAGTTGTAAAGCATGGTTTGTTCTCTATGTAATAAAGAGTGATATGAGTTGTAAAGCATGGTTTGTTCTCTATGTAATAAAGAGTGATATGAGTTGTAAAGCATGGTTTGTTCTCTATGTAATAAAGAGTGATATGAGTTGTAAAGCATGGTTTGTTCTCTATGTAATAAAGAGTGATATGAGTTGTAAAGCATGGTTTGTTCTCTATGTAATAAAGAGTGATATGAGTTGTAAAGCATGGTTTGTTCTCTATGTAATAAAGAGTGATATGAGTTGTAAAGCATGGTTTGTTCTCTATGTAATAAAGAGTGATATGAGTTGTAAAGCATGGTTTGTTCTCTATGTAATAAAGAGTGATATGAGTTGTAAAGCATGGTTTGTTCTCTATGTAATAAAGAGTGATATGAGTTGTAAAGCATGGTTTGTTCTCTATGTAATAAAGAGTGATATGAGTTGTAAAGCATGGTTTGTTCTCTATGTAATAAAGAGTGATATGAGTTGTAAAGCATGGTTTGTTCTCTATGTAATAAAGAGTGATATGAGTTGTAAAGCATGGTTTGTTCTCTATGTAATAAAGAGTGATATGAGTTGTAAAGCATGGTTTGTTCTCTATGTAATAAAGAGTGATATGAGTTGTAAAGCATGGTTTGTTCTCTATGTAATAAAGAGTGATATGAGTTGTAAAGCATGGTTTGTTCTCTATGTAATAAAGAGTGATATGAGTTGTAAAACATGGTTTGTTCTCTATGTAATAAAGAGTGATATGAGTTGTAAAGCATGGTTTGTTCTCTATGTAATAAAGAGTGATATGAGTTGTAAAGCATGGTTTGTTCTCTATGTAATAAAGAGTGATATGAGTTGTAAAGCATGGTTTGTTCTCTATGTAATAAAGAGTGATATGAGTTGTAAAGCATGGTTTGTTCTCTATGTAATAAAGAGTGATATGAGTTGTAAAGCATGGTTTGTTCTCTATGTAATAAAGAGTGATATGAGTTGTAAAGCATGGTTTGTTCTCTATGTAATAAAGAGTGATATGAGTTGTAAAGCATGGTTTGTTCTCTATGTAATAAAGAGTGATATGAGTTGTAAAGCATGGTTTGTTCTCTATGTAATAAAGAGTGATATGAGTTGTAAAGCATGGTTTGTTCTCTATGTAATAAAGAGTGATATGAGTTGTAAAGCATGGTTTGTTCTCTATGTAATAAAGAGTGATATGAGTTGTAAAGCATGGTTTGTTCTCTATGTAATAAAGAGTGATATGAGTTGTAAAGCATGGTTTGTTCTCTATGTAATAAAGAGTGATATGAGTTGTAAAGCATGGTTTGTTCTCTATGTAATAAAGAGTGATATGAGTTGTAAAGCATGGTTTGTTCTCTATGTAATAAAGAGTGATATGAGTTGTAAAGCATGGTTTGTTCTCTATGTAATAAAGAGTGATATGAGTTGTAAAGCATGGTTTGTTCTCTATGTAATAAAGAGTGATATGAGTTGTAAAGCATGGTTTGTTCTCTATGTAATAAAGAGTGATATGAGTTGTAAAGCATGGTTTGTTCTCTATGTAATAAAGAGTGATATGAGTTGTAAAGCATGGTTTGTTCTCTATGTAATAAAGAGTGATATGAGTTGTAAAGCATGGTTTGTTCTCTATGTAATAAAGAGTGATATGAGTTGTAAAGCATGGTTTGTTCTCTATGTAATAAAGAGTGATATGAGTTGTAAAGCATGGTTTGTTCTCTATGTAATAAAGAGTGATATGAGTTGTAAAGCATGGTTTGTTCTCTATGTAATAAAGAGTGATATGAGTTGTAAAGCATGGTTTGTTCTCTATGTAATAAAGAGTGATATGAGTTGTAAAGCATGGTTTGTTCTCTATGTAATAAAGAGTGATATGAGTTGTAAAGCATGGTTTGTTCTCTATGTAATAAAGAGTGATATGAGTTGTAAAGCATGGTTTGTTCTCTATGTAATAAAGAGTGATATGAGTTGTAAAGCATGGTTTGTTCTCTATGTAATAAAGAGTGATATGAGTTGTAAAGCATGGTTTGTTCTCTATGTAATAAAGAGTGATATGAGTTGTAAAGCATGGTTTGTTCTCTATGTAATAAAGAGTGATATGAGTTGTAAAGCATGGTTTGTTCTCTATGTAATAAAGAGTGATATGAGTTGTAAAGCATGGTTTGTTCTCTATGTAATAAAGAGTGATATGAGTTGTAAAGCATGGTTTGTTCTCTATGTAATAAAGAGTGATATGAGTTGTAAAGCATGGTTTGTTCTCTATGTAATAAAGAGTGATATGAGTTGTAAAGCATGGTTTGTTCTCTATGTAATAAAGAGTGATATGAGTTGTAAAGCATGGTTTGTTCTCTATGTAATAAAGAGTGATATGAGTTGTAAAGCATGGTTTGTTCTCTATGTAATAAAGAGTGATATGAGTTGTAAAGCATGGTTTGTTCTCTATGTAATAAAGAGTGATATGAGTTGTAAAGCATGGTTTGTTCTCTATGTAATAAAGAGTGATATGAGTTGTAAAGCATGGTTTGTTCTCTATGTAATAAAGAGTGATATGAGTTGTAAAACATGGTTTGTTCTAATATGTAATAAAAGAGTGATATGAGTTGTAAAGCATGGTTTGTTCTCTATGTAATAAAGAGTGATATGAGTTGTAAAGCATGGTTTGTTCTCTATGTAATAAAGAGTGATATGAGTTGTAAAGCATGGTTTGTTCTCTATGTAATAAAGAGTGATATGAGTTGTAAAGCATGGTTTGTTCTCTATGTAATAAAGAGTGATATGAGTTGTAAAGCATGGTTTGTTCTCTATGTAATAAAGAGTGATATGAGTTGTAAAGCATGGTTTGTTCTCTATGTAATAAAGAGTGATATGAGTTGTAAAGCATGGTTTGTTCTCTATGTAATAAAGAGTGATATGAGTTGTAAAACATGGTTTGTTCTCTATGTAATAAAGAGTGATATGAGTTGTAAAGCATGGTTTGTTCTCTATGTAATAAAGAGTGATATGAGTTGTAAAGCATGGTTTGTTCTCTATGTAATAAAGAGTGATATGAGTTGTAAAACATGGTTTGTTCTCTATGTAATAAAGAGTGATATGAGTTGTAAAGCATGGTTTGTTCTCTATGTAATAAAGAGTGATATGAGTTGTAAAGCATGGTTTGTTCTCTATGTAATAAAGAGTGATATGAGTTGTAAAGCATGGTTTGTTCTCTATGTAATAAAGAGTGATGTGAGTTGTAAAGCATGGTTTGTTCTCTATGTAATAAAGAGTGATATGAGTTGTAAAGCATGGTTTGTTCTCTATGTAATAAAGAGTGATATGAGTTGTAAAGCATGGTTTGTTCTCTATGTAATAAAGAGTGATATGAGTTGTAAAGCATGGTTTGTTCTCTATGTAATAAAGAGTGATATGAGTTGTAAAGCATGGTTTGTTCTCTATGTAATAAAGAGTGATATGAGTTGTAAAGCATGGTTTGTTCTCTATGTAATAAAGAGTGATATGAGTTGTAAAGCATGGTTTGTTCTCTATGTAATAAAGAGTGATATGAGTTGTAAAGCATGGTTTGTTCTCTATGTAATAAAGAGTGATATGAGTTGTAAAGCATGGTTTGTTCTCTATGTAATAAAGAGTGATATGAGTTGTAAAGCATGGTTTGTTCTCTATGTAATAAAGAGTGATATGAGTTGTAAAGCATGGTTTGTTCTCTATGTAATAAAGAGTGATATGAGTTGTAAAGCATGGTTTGTTCTCTATGTAATAAAGAGTGATATGAGTTGTAAAGCATGGTTTGTTCTCTATGTAATAAAGAGTGATATGAGTTGTAAAGCATGGTTTGTTCTCTATGTAATAAAGAGTGATATGAGTTGTAAAGCATGGTTTGTTCTCTATGTAATAAAGAGTGATATGAGTTGTAAAGCATGGTTTGTTCTCTATGTAATAAAGAGTGATATGAGTTGTAAAGCATGGTTTGTTCTCTATGTAATAAAGAGTGATATGAGTTGTAAAGCATGGTTTGTTCTCTATGTAATAAAGAGTGATATGAGTTGTAAAGCATGGTTTGTTCTCTATGTAATAAAGAGTGATATGAGTTGTAAAGCATGGTTTGTTCTCTATGTAATAAAGAGTGATATGAGTTGTAAAACATGGTTTGTTCTCTATGTAATAAAGAGTGATATGAGTTGTAAAGCATGGTTTGTTCTCTATGTAATAAAGAGTGATATGAGTTGTAAAGCATGGTTTGTTCTCTATGTAATAAAGAGTGATATGAGTTGTAAAGCATGGTTTGTTCTCTATGTAATAAAGAGTGATATGAGTTGTAAAGCATGGTTTGTTCTCTATGTAATAAAGAGTGATATGAGTTGTAAAGCATGGTTTGTTCTCTATGTAATAAAGAGTGATATGAGTTGTAAAGCATGGTTTGTTCTCTATGTAATAAAGAGTGATATGAGTTGTAAAGCATGGTTTGTTCTCTATGTAATAAAGAGTGATATGAGTTGTAAAGCATGGTTTGTTCTCTATGTAATAAAGAGTGATATGAGTTGTAAAGCATGGTTTGTTCTCTATGTAATAAAGAGTGATATGAGTTGTAAAGCATGGTTTGTTCTCTATGTAATAAAGAGTGATATGAGTTGTAAAAGCATGGTTTGTTCTCTATGTAATAAAGAGTGATATGAGTTGTAAAGCATGGTTTGTTCTCTATGTAATAAAGAGTGATATGAGTTGTAAAGCATGGTTTGTTCTCTATGTAATAAAGAGTGATATGAGTTGTAAAGCATGGTTTGTTCTCTATGTAATAAAGAGTGATATGAGTTGTAAAGCATGGTTTGTTCTCTATGTAATAAAGAGTGATATGAGTTGTAAAGCATGGTTTGTTCTCTATGTAATAAAGAGTGATATGAGTTGTAAAGCATGGTTTGTTCTCTATGTAATAAAGAGTGATATGAGTTGTAAAACATGGTTTGTTCTCTATGTAATAAAGAGTGATATGAGTTGTAAAGCATGGTTTGTTCTCTATGTAATAAAGAGTGATATGAGTTGTAAAGCATGGTTTGTTCTCTATGTAATAAAGAGTGATATGAGTTGTAAAGCATGGTTTGTTCTCTATGTAATAAAGAGTGATATGAGTTGTAAAGCATGGTTTGTTCTCTATGTAATAAAAAGAGTGATATGAGTTGTAAAAGCATGGTTTGTTCTCTATGTAATAAAGAGTGATATGAGTTGTAAAGCATGGTTTGTTCTCTATGTAATAAAGAGTGATATGAGTTGTAAAGCATGGTTTGTTCTCTATGTAATAAAGAGTGATATGAGTTGTAAAGCATGGTTTGTTCTCTATGTAATAAAGAGTGATATGAGTTGTAAAGCATGGTTTGTTCTCTATGTAATAAAGAGTGATATGAGTTGTAAAACATGGTTTGTTCTCTATGTAATAAAGAGTGATATGAGTTGTAAAGCATGGTTTGTTCTCTATGTAATAAAGAGTGATATGAGTTGTAAAAGCATGGTTTGTTCTCTATGTAATAAAGAGTGATATGAGTTGTAAAGCATGGTTTGTTCTCTATGTAATAAAGAGTGATATGAGTTGTAAAGCATGGTTTGTTCTCTATGTAATAAAGAGTGATATGAGTTGTAAAGCATGGTTTGTTCTCTATGTAATAAAGAGTGATATGAGTTGTAAAGCATGGTTTGTTCTCTATGTAATAAAGAGTGATATGAGTTGTAAAGCATGGTTTGTTCTGAGAGTATGAGTTGTAAAGCATGGTTTGTTCTCTATGTAATAAAGAGTGATATGAGTTGTAAAGCATGGTTTGTTCTCTATGTAATAAAGAGTGATATGAGTTGTAAAAGCATGGTTTGTTCTCTATGTAATAAAGAGTGATATGAGTTGTAAAGCATGGTTTGTTCTCTATGTAATAAAGAGTGATATGAGTTGTAAAGCATGGTTTGTTCTCTATGTAATAAAGAGTGATATGAGTTGTAAAGCATGGTTTGTTCTCTATGTAATAAAGAGTGATATGAGTTGTAAAGCATGGTTTGTTCTCTATGTAATAAAGAGTGATATGAGTTGTAAAGCATGGTTTGTTCTCTATGTAATAAAGAGTGATATGAGTTGTAAAGCATGGTTTGTTCTCTATGTAATAAAGTGAGTGATATGAGTAATAAAGAGTGTATGAAAGCATGGTTTGGTTTGTTCTCTATGTAATAAAGAGTGATATGAGTTGTAAAGCATGGTTTGTTCTCTATGTAATAAAGAGTGATATGAGTTGTAAAGCATGGTTTGTTCTCTATGTAATAAAGAGTGATATGAGTTGTAAAGCATGGTTTGTTCTCTATGTAATAAAGAGTGATATGAGTTGTAAAGCATGGTTTGTTCTCTATGTAATAAAGAGTGATATGAGTTGTAAAGCATGGTTTTTGTTCTCTATGTAATAAAGAGTGATATGAGTTGTAAAGCATGGTTTGTTCTCTATGTAATAGAGAGTGATATGAGTTGTAAAACATTGTTTGTTCTCCATGTAATAAAGAGAGAAATGAATTGTAAAGCATGGTTTGTTCTCTATGTAATAAAGAGTGATATGAGTTGTAAAGCATGGTTTGTTCTCTATGTAATAAAGAGTGATATGAGTTGTAAAACATGGTTTGTTCTCTATGTAATAAAGAGTGATATGAGTTGTAAAGCATGGTTTGTTCTCTATGTAATAGTGATATGAGTTGTAAAACATTGTTTGTTCTCCATGTAATAAAGAGAGAAATGAATTGTAAAGCATGGTTTGTTCTCTATGTAATAAAGAGTGATATGAGTTGTAAAGCATGGTTTGTTCTCTATGTAATATGTAATAAAGAGTGATATGAGTTGTAAAAGCATGGTTTGTTCTCTATGTAATAAAGAGTGATATGAGTTGTAAAGCATGGTTTGTTCTCTATGTAATAAAGAGTGATAATAAAGCATGGTTTGTTCTCTATGTAATAAGAGTGATATGAGTTGTAAAGCATGGTTTGTTCTCTATGTAATAAAGAGTGATATGAGTTGTAAAACATGGTTTGTTCTCTATGTAATAAAGAGTGATATGAGTTGTAAAGCATGGTTTGTTCTCTATGTAATAAAGAGTGATATGAGTTGTAAAACATGGTTTGTTCTCTATATAATAAAGAGTGATAGGAGTTGTAAAGCATGGTTTGTTCTTTGTGTAATAAACAGTGACACAGGTGGAAAATGATGGTTTGTTCTCTGTGTAATAAATAGTGATGTAAGTAGTAAAACATGGTTTATTCTCTGTGTAATAAACAGTGACGTAAGGGGTAAATGATGGTTTTTCTCTGTATAATGAACGTTGACTTAGTTAGTACAGGATGTTTGTTCTCTATGTACTAAACAGCGATATAAGTAGTAAATCATGGTATGTTCTCTGTGAAATAAACATTGACGTAGGATGTAAAGAATGGTTTCTTCTCTGTGTAATAAACTGGTGTAAGTAGTAAAGCATGGTTTGTTCTCTATGTAATAAAGAGTGACGGAGAAAGTAAAGTATAGTTTGTTTTTGATGTAATAAACAGTGATATAGTAGTAAAGCATGTTTTGTTCTCTGTGTAATAAAGAGTGATATGAGTTGTAAAGCATGGTTTGTTCTCTATGTAATAAAGAGTGATATGAATTGTAAAGCATGGTTTGTTCGTTATGTAATAAAGGGTGATATGAGTTGTAAAGCATGGTTTGTTCTCTATGTAATAAAGAGTGATATGAGTTGTAAAACATGGTTTGTTCTCTATGTAATAAAGAGTGATATGAGTTGTAAAGCATGGTTTGTTCTCTATGTAATAAAGAGTGATATGAGTTGTAAAACATGGTTTGTTCTCTATGTAATAAAGAGTGATATGAGTTGTAAAGCATGGTTTGTTCTCTATGTAATAAAGAGTGATATGAGTTGTAAAGCATGGTTTGTTCTCTATGTAATAAAGAGTGATATGAGTTGTAAAACATGGTTTGTTCTCTATGTAATAAAGAGTGATATGAGTTGTAAAGCATGGTTTGTTCTCTATGTAATAAAGAGTGATATGAGTTGTAAAGCATGGTTTGTTCTCTATGTAATAAAGAGTGATATGAGTTGTAAAGCATGGTTTGTTCTCTATGTAATAAAGAGTGATATGAGTTGTAAAGCATGGTTTGTTCTCTATGTAATAAAGAGTGATATGAGTTGTAAAACATGGTTTGTTCTCTATGTAATAAAGAGTGATATGAGTTGTAAAGCATGGTTTGTTCTCTATGTAATAAAGAGTGATATGAGTTGTAAAGCATGGTTTGTTCTCTATGTAATAAAAGTGATATGATGTAAAGCATGGTTTGTTCTCTATGTAATAAAGAGTGATATGAGTTGTAAAGCATGGTTTGTTCTCTATGTAATAAAGAGTGATATGAGTTGTAAAGCATGGTTTGTTCTCTATGTAATAAAGAGTGATATGAGTTGTAAAGCATGGTTTGTTCTCTATGTGTAGTGATATGAGTTGTAAAGCATGGTTTGTTCTCTATGTAATAAAGAGTGATATGAGTTGTAAAGCATGGTTTGTTCTCTATGTAATAAAGAGTGATATGAGTTGTAAAGCATGGTTTGTTCTCTATGTAATAAAGAGTGATATGAGTTGTAAAGCATGGTTTGTTCTCTATGTAATAAAGAGTGATATGAGTTGTAAAGCATGGTTTGTTCTCTATGTAATAAAGAGTGATATGAGTTGTAAAGCATGGTTTGTTCTCTATGTAATAAAGAGTGATATGAGTTGTAAAGCATGGTTTGTTCTCTATGTAATAAAGAGTGATATGAGTTGTAAAACATGGTTTGTTCTCTATGTAATAAAGAGTGATATGAGTTGTAAAGCATGGTTTGTTCTCTATGTAATAAAGAGTGATATGAGTTGTAAAGCATGGTTTGTTCTCTATGTAATAAAGAGTGATATGAGTTGTAAAGCATGGTTTGTTCTCTATGTAATAAAGAGTGATATGAGTTGTAAAGCATGGTTTGTTCTCTATGTAATAAAGAGTGATATGAGTTGTAAAGCATGGTTTGTTCTCTATGTAATAAAGAGTGATATGAGTTGTAAAGCATGGTTTGTTCTCTATGTAATAAAGAGTGATATGAGTTGTAAAGCATGGTTTGTTCTCTATGTAATAAAGAGTGATATGAGTTGTAAAGCATGGTTTGTTCTCTATGTAATAAAGAGTGATATGAGTTGTAAAGCATGGTTTGTTCTCTATGTAATAAAGAGTGATATGAGTTGTAAAGCATGGTTTGTTCTCTAATAAAGAGTGATAATAAAATGGTTTGAGTGATATGAGTTGTAAAGCATGGTTTGTTCTCTATGTAATAAAGAGTGATATGAGTTGTAAAACATGGTTTGTTCTCTATGTAATAAAGAGTGATATGAGTTGTAAAACATGGTTTGTTCTCTATGTAATAAAGAGTGATATGAGTTGTAAAGCATGGTTTGTTCTCTATGTAATAAAGAGTGATATGAGTTGTAAAGCATGGTTTGTTCTCTATGTAATAAAGAGTGATATGAGTTGTAAAGCATGGTTTGTTCTCTATGTAATAAAGAGTGATATGAGTTGTAAAGCATGGTTTGTTCTCTATGTAATAAAGAGTGATATGAGTTGTAAAGCATGGTTTGTTCTCTATGTAATAAAAAGTGATATGAGTTGTAAAGCATGGTTTGTTCTCTATGTAATAAAGAGTGATATGAGTTGTAAAGCATGGTTTGTTCTCTATGTAATAAAGAGTGATATGAGTTGTAAAGCATGGTTTGTTCTCTATGTAATAAAGAGTGATATGAGTTGTAAAGCATGGTTTGTTCTCTATGTAATAAAGAGTGATATGAGTTGTAAAGCATGGTTTGTTCTCTATGTAATAAAGAGTGATATGAGTTGTAAAGCATGGTTTGTTCTCTATGTAATAAAGAGTGATATGAGTTGTAAAGCATGGTTTGTTCTCTATGTAATAAAGAGTGATATGAGTTGTAAAACATGGTTTGTTCTCTATGTAATAAAGAGTGATATGAGTTGTAAAGCATGGTTTGTTCTCTATGTAATAAAGAGTGATATGAGTTGTAAAGCATGGTTTGTTCTCTATGTAATAAAGAGTGATATGAGTTGTAAAGCATGGTTTGTTCTCTATGTAATAAAGAGTGATATGAGTTGTAAAGCATGGTTTGTTCTCTATGTAATAAAGAGTGATATGAGTTGTAAAGCATGGTTTGTTCTCTATGTAATAAAGAGTGATATGAGTTGTAAAGCATGGTTTGTTCTCTATGTAATAAAGAGTGATATGAGTTGTAAAAGCATGGTTTGTTCTCTATGTAATAAATGTAATAAAGAGTGATATGAGTTGTAAAGCATGGTTTGTTCTCTATGTAATAAAGAGTGATATGAGTTGTAAAGCATGGTTTGTTCTCAATGTAATAAAGAGTGATATGAGTTGTAAAGCATGGTTTGTTCTCTATGTAATAAAGAGTGATATGAGTTGTAAAGCATGGTTTGTTCTCTATGTAATAAAGAGTGATATGAGTTGTAAAGCATGGTTTGTTCTCTATGTAATAAAGAGTGATATGAGTTGTAAAGCATGGTTTGTTCTCTATGTAATAAAAGTGAGTGATATGAGTTTGTTCTCTGTGTAAAAGCATGGTTTGTTCTCTATGTAATAAAGAGTGATATGAGTTGTAAAGCATGGTTTGTTCTCTATGTAATAAAGAGTGATATGAGTTGTAAAGCATGGTTTGTTCTCTATGTAATAAAGAGTGATATGAGTTGTAAAGCATGGTTTGTTCTCTATGTAATAAAGAGTGATATGAGTTGTAAAGCATGGTTTGTTCTCTATGTAATAAAGAGTGATATGAGTTGTAAAACATGGTTTGTTCTCTATGTAATAAAGAGTGATATGAGTTGTAAAGCATGGTTTGTTCTCTATGTAATAAAGAGTGATATGAGTTGTAAAGCATGGTTTGTTCTCTATGTAATAAAGAGTGATATGAGTTGTAAAGCATGGTTTGTTCTCTATGTAATAAAGAGTGATATGAGTTGTAAAGCATGGTTTGTTCTCTATGTAATAAAGAGTGATATGAGTTGTAAAGCATGGTTTGTTCTCTATGTAATAAAGAGTGATATGAGTTGTAAAACATGGTTTGTTCTCTATGTAATAAAGAGTGATATGAGTTGTAAAGCATGGTTTGTTCTCTATGTAATAAAGAGTGATATGAGTTGTAAAGCATGGTTTGTTCTCTATGTAATAAAGAGTGATATGAGTTGTAAAGCATGGTTTGTTCTCTATGTAATAAAGAGTGATATGAGTTGTAAAGCATGGTTTGTTCTCTATGTAATAAAGAGTGATATGAGTTGTAAAGCATGGTTTGTTCTCTATGTAATAAAGAGTGATATGAGTTGTAAAGCATGGTTTGTTCTCTATGTAATAAAGAGTGATATGAGTTGTAAAGCATGGTTTGTTCTCTATGTAATAAAGAGTGATATGAGTTGTAAAACATGGTTTGTTCTCTATGTAATAAAGAGTGATATGAGTTGTAAAGCATGGTTTGTTCTCTATGTAATAAAGAGTGATATGAGTTGTAAAAGCATGGTTTGTTCTCTATGTAATAAAGAGTGATATGAGTTGTAAAGCATGGTTTGTTCTCTATGTAATAAAGAGTGATATGAGTTGTAAAGCATGGTTTGTTCTCTATGTAATAAAGAGTGATATGAGTTGTAAAGCATGGTTTGTTCTCTATGTAATAAAGAGTGATATGAGTTGTAAAGCATGGTTTGTTCTCTATGTAATAAAGAGTGATATGAGTTGTAAAGCATGGTTTGTTCTCTATGTAATAAAGAGTGATATGAGTTGTAAAGCATGGTTTGTTCTCTATGTAATAAAGAGTGATATGAGTTGTAAAGCATGGTTTGTTCTCTATGTAATAAAGAGTGATATGAGTTGTAAAGCATGGTTTGTTCTCTATGTAATAAAGAGTGATATGAGTTGTAAAGCATGGTTTGTTCTCTATGTAATAAAGAGTGATATGAGTTGTAAAGCATGGTTTGTTCTCTATGTAATAAAGAGTGATATGAGTTGTAAAGCATGGTTTGTTCTCTATGTAATAAAGAGTGATATGAGTTGTAAAAGCATGGTTTGTTCTCTATGTAATAAAGAGTGATATGAGTTGTAAAGCATGGTTTGTTCTCTATGTAATAAAGAGTGATATGAGTTGTAAAACATGGTTTGTTCTCTATGTAATAAAGAGTGATATGAGTTGTAAAGCATGGTTTGTTCTCTATGTAATAAAGAGTGATATGAGTTGTAAAGCATGGTTTGTTCTCTATGTAATAAAGAGTGATATGAGTTGTAAAGCATGGTTTGTTCTCTATGTAATAAAGAGTGATATGAGTTGTAAAGCATGGTTTGTTCTCTATGTAATAAAGAGTGATATGAGTTGTAAAGCATGGTTTGTTCTCTATGTAATAAAGAGTGATATGAGTTGTAAAGCATGGTTTGTTCTCTATGTAATAAAGAGTGATATGAGTTGTAAAGCATGGTTTGTTCTCTATGTAATAAAGAGTGATATGAGTTGTAAAACATGGTTTGTTCTCTATGTAATAAAGAGTGATATGAGTTGTAAAGCATGGTTTGTTCTCTATGTAATAAAGAGTGATATGAGTTGTAAAGCATGGTTTGTTCTCTATGTAATAAAGAGTGATATGAGTTGTAAAGCATGGTTTGTTCTCTATGTAATAAAGAGTGATATGAGTTGTAAAGCATGGTTTGTTCTCTATGTAATAAAGAGTGATATGAGTTGTAAAGCATGGTTTGTTCTCTATGTAATAAAGAGTGATATGAGTTGTAAAGCATGGTTTGTTCTCTATGTAATAAAGAGTGATATGAGTTGTAAAGCATGGTTTGTTCTCTATGTAATAAAGAGTGATATGAGTTGTAAAGCATGGTTTGTTCTCTATGTAATAAAGAGTGATATGAGTTGTAAAGCATGGTTTGTTCTCTATGTAATAAAGAGTGATATGAGTTGTAAAGCATGGTTTGTTCTCTATGTAATAAAGAGTGATATGAGTTGTAAAGCATGGTTTGTTCTCTATGTAATAAAGAGTGATATGAGTTGTAAAGCATGGTTTGTTCTCTATGTAATAAAGAGTGATATGAGTTGTAAAGCATGGTTTGTTCTCTATGTAATAAAGAGTGATATGAGTTGTAAAGCATGGTTTGTTCTCTATGTAATAAAGAGTGATATGAGTTGTAAAGCATGGTTTGTTCTCTATGTAATAAAGAGTGATATGAGTTGTAAAAGCATGGTTTGTTCTCTATGTAATAAAGAGTGATATGAGTTGTAAAGCATGGTTTGTTCTCTATGTAATAAAGAGTGATATGAGTTGTAAAGCATGGTTTGTTCTCTATGTAATAAGAGTGATATGAGTGAAAGCATGGTTTGTTCTCTATGTAAAGTGATATGAGGTTTGTTCTCTATGTAATAAAGAGTGATATGAGTTGTAAAGCATGGTTTGTTCTCTATGTAATAAAGAGTGATATGAGTTGTAAAGCATGGTTTGTTCTCTATGTAATAAAGAGTGATATGAGTTGTAAAGCATGGTTTGTTCTCTATGTAATAAAGAGTGATATGAGTTGTAAAACATGGTTTGTTCTCTATGTAATAAAGAGTGATATGAGTTGTAAAGCATGGTTTGTTCTCTATGTAATAAAGAGTGATATGAGTTGTAAAGCATGGTTTGTTCTCTATGTAATAAAGAGTGATATGAGTTGTAAAGCATGGTTTGTTCTCTATGTAATAAAGAGTGATATGAGTTGTAAAGCATGGTTTGTTCTCTATGTAATAAAGAGTGATATGAGTTGTAAAGCATGGTTTGTTCTCTATGTAATAAAGAGTGATATGAGTTGTAAAGCATGGTTTGTTCTCTATGTAATAAAGAGTGATATGAGTTGTAAAGCATGGTTTGTTCTCTATGTAATAAAGAGTGATATGAGTTGTAAAGCATGGTTTGTTCTCTATGTAATAAAGAGTGATATGAGTTGTAAAGCATGGTTTGTTCTCTATGTAATAAAGAGTGATATGAGTTGTAAAGCATGGTTTGTTCTCTATGTAATAAAGAGTGATATGAGTTGTAAAGCATGGTTTGTTCTCTATGTAATAAAGAGTGATATGAGTTGTAAAGCATGGTTTGTTCTCTATGTAATAAAGAGTGATATGAGTTGTAAAGCATGGTTTGTTCTCTATGTAATAAAGAGTGATATGAGTTGTAAAGCATGGTTTGTTCTCTATGTAATAAAGAGTGATATGAGTTGTAAAGCATGGTTTGTTCTCTATGTAATAAAGAGTGATATGAGTTGTAAAGCATGGTTTGTTCTCTATGTAATAAAGAGTGATATGAGTTGTAAAGCATGGTTTGTTCTCTATGTAATAAAGAGTGATATGAGTTGTAAAGCATGGTTTGTTCTCTATGTAATAAAGAGTGATATGAGTTGTAAAGCATGGTTTGTTCTCTATGTAATAAAGAGTGATATGAGTTGTAAAGCATGGTTTGTTCTCTATGTAATAAAGAGTGATATGAGTTGTAAAGCATGGTTTGTTCTCTATGTAATAAAGAGTGATATGAGTTGTAAAGCATGGTTTGTTCTCTATGTAATAAAGAGTGATATGAGTTGTAAAGCATGGTTTGTTCTCTATGTAATAAAGAGTGATATGAGTTGTAAAGCATGGTTTGTTCTCTATGTAATAAAGAGTGATATGAGTTGTAAAACATGGTTTGTTCTCTATGTAATAAAGAGTGATATGAGTTGTAAAGCATGGTTTGTTCTCTATGTAATAAAGAGTGATATGAGTTGTAAAGCATGGTTTGTTCTCTATGTAATAAAGAGTGATATGAGTTGTAAAGCATGGTTTGTTCTCTATGTAATAAAGAGTGATATGAGTTGTAAATGCATGGTTTGTTCTCTATAAAGCATGGTTTTGTTTCTCTATGTAATAAAGAGTGATATGAGTTGTAAAGCATGGTTTGTTCTCTATGTAATAAAGAGTGATATGAGTTGTAAAGCATGGTTTGTTCTCTATGTAATAAAGAGTGATATGAGTTGTAAAGCATGGTTTGTTCTCTATGTAATAAAGAGTGATATGAGTTGTAAAGCATGGTTTGTTCTCTATGTAATAAAGAGTGATATGAGTTGTAAAGCATGGTTTGTTCTCTATGTAATAAAGAGTGATATGAGTTGTAAAGCATGGTTTGTTCTCTATGTAATAAAGAGTGATATGAGTTGTAAAGCATGGTTTGTTCTCTATGTAATAAAGAGTGATATGAGTTGTAAAGCATGGTTTGTTCTCTATGTAATAAAGAGTGATAAGTTGTGGCATGGTTTGTTCTCTATGTAATAAAGAGTGATATGAGTTGTAAAGCATGGTTTGTTCTCTATGTAATAAAGAGTGATATGAGTTGTAAAGCATGGTTTGTTCTCTATGTAATAAAGAGTGATATGAGTTGTAAAGCATGGTTTGTTCTCTATGTAATAAAGAGTGATATGAGTTGTAAAAGCATGGTTTGTTCTCTAATGATATGAGTTGTAAAATGGTTTGTTCTCTAGTGATATGAGTTGTAAAGCATGGTTTGTTCTCTATGTAATAAAGAGTGATATGAGTTGTAAAGCATGGTTTGTTCTCTATGTAATAAAGAGTGATATGAGTTGTAAAGCATGGTTTGTTCTCTATGTAATAAAGAGTGATATGAGTTGTAAAGCATGGTTTGTTCTCTATGTAATAAAGAGTGATATGAGTTGTAAAGCATGGTTTGTTCTCTATGTAATAAAGAGTGATATGAGTTGTAAAGCATGGTTTGTTCTCTATGTAATAAAGAGTGATATGAGTTGTAAAGCATGGTTTGTTCTCTATGTAATAAAGAGTGATATGAGTTGTAAAAGCATGGTTTGTTCTCTATGTAATAAAGAGTGATATGAGTTGTAAAGCATGGTTTGTTCTCTATGTAATAAAGAGTGATATGAGTTGTAAAGCATGGTTTGTTCTCTATGTAATAAAGAGTGATATGAGTTGTAAAGCATGGTTTGTTCTCTATGTAATAAAGAGTGATATGAGTTGTAAAGCATGGTTTGTTCTCTATGTAATAAAGAGTGATATGAGTTGTAAAGCATGGTTTGTTCTCTATGTAATAAAGAGTGATATGAGTTGTAAAGCATGGTTTGTTCTCTATGTAATAAAGAGTGATATGAGTTGTAAAGCATGGTTTGTTCTCTATGTAATAAAGAGTGATATGAGTTGTAAAGCATGGTTTGTTCTCTATGTAATAAAGAGTGATATGAGTTGTAAAAGCATGGTTTGTTCTCTATGTAATAAAGAGTGATATGAGTTGTAAAGCATGGTTTGTTCTCTATGTAATAAAGAGTGATATGAGTTGTAAAGCATGGTTTGTTCTCTATGTAATAAAGAGTGATATGAGTTGTAAAGCATGGTTTGTTCTCTATGTAATAAAGAGTGATATGAGTTGTAAAAGCATGGTTTGTTCTCTATGTAATAAAGAGTGATATGAGTTGTAAAACATGGTTTGTTCTCTATGTAATAAAGAGTGATATGAGTTGTAAAGCATGGTTTGTTCTCTATGTAATAAAGAGTGATATGAGTTGTAAAGCATGGTTTGTTCTCTATGTAATAAAGAGTGATATGAGTTGTAAAGCATGGTTTGTTCTCTATGTAATAAAGAGTGATATGAGTTGTAAAGCATGGTTTGTTCTCTATGTAATAAAAGAGTGATATGAGTTGTAAAGCATGGTTTGTTCTCTATGTAATAAAGAGTGATATGAGTTGTAAAGCATGGTTTGTTCTCTATGTAATAAAGAGTGATATGAGTTGTAAAGCATGGTTTGTTCTCTATGTAATAAAGAGTGATATGAGTTGTAAAGCATGGTTTGTTCTCTATGTAATAAAGAGTGATATGAGTTGTAAAGCATGGTTTGTTCTCTATGTAATAAAGAGTGATATGAGTTGTAAAGCATGGTTTGTTCTCTATGTAATAAAGAGTGATATGAGTTGTAAAGCATGGTTTGTTCTCTATGTAATAAAGAGTGATATGAGTTGTAAAGCATGGTTTGTTCTCTATGTAATAAAGAGTGATATGAGTTGTAAAGCATGGTTTGTTCTCTATGTAATAAAGAGTGATATGAGTTGTAAAACATGGTTTGTTCTCTATGTAATAAAGAGTGATATGAGTTGTAAATGATGGTTTTTCTCTGTATAATAAACGTTGATATGAGTTGTAAAGGATGGTTTGTTCTCTATGTAATAAAGAGTGATATGAGTTGTAAAGCATGGTTTGTTCTCTATGTAATAAAGAGTGACGTAGGATGTAAAGAATGGTTTGTTCTCTATGTAATAAACTGAGTGATATGAGTTGTAAAGCATGGTTTGTTCTCTATGTAATAAAGAGTGATATGAGTTGTAAAGCATGGTTTGTTCTCTATGTAATAAAGAGTGATATGAGTTGTAAAGCATGGTTTGTTCTCTATGTAATAAAGAGTGATATGAGTTGTAAAGCATGGTTTGTTCTCTATGTAATAAAAGTGATATGAGTTGTAAAGCATGGTTTGTTCTCTATGTAATAAAGAGTGATATGAGTTGTAAAGCATGGTTTGTTCTCTATGTAATAAAGAGTGATATGAGTTGTAAAGCATGGTTTGTTCTCTATGTAATAAAGAGTGATATGAGTTGTAAAGCATGGTTTGTTCTCTATGTAATAAAGAGTGATATGAGTTGTAAAACATGGTTTGTTCTCTATGTAATAAAGAGTGATATGAGTTGTAAAGCATGGTTTGTTCTCTATGTAATAAAGAGTGATATGAGTTGTAAAGCATGGTTTGTTCTCTATGTAATAAAGAGTGATATGAGTTGTAAAACATGGTTTGTTCTCTATGTAATAAAGAGTGATATGAGTTGTAAAGCATGGTTTGTTCTCTATGTAATAAAGAGTGATATGAGTTGTAAAGCATGGTTTGTTCTCTATGTAATAAAGAGTGATATGAGTTGTAAAGCATGGTTTGTTCTCTATGTAATAAAGAGTGATATGAGTTGTAAAGCATGGTTTGTTCTCTATGTAATAAAGAGTGATATGAGTTGTAAAGCATGGTTTGTTCTCTATGTAATAAAGAGTGATATGAGTTGTAAAGCATGGTTTGTTCTCTATGTAATAAAGAGTGATATGAGTTGTAAAGCATGGTTTGTTCTCTATGTAATAAAGAGTGATATGAGTTGTAAAGCATGGTTTGTTCTCTATGTAATAAAGAGTGATATGAGTTGTAAAGCATGGTTTGTTCTCTATGTAATAAAGAGTGATATGAGTTGTAAAGCATGGTTTGTTCTCTATGTAATAAAGAGTGATATGAGTTGTAAAGCATGGTTTGTTCTCTATGTAATAAAGAGTGATATGAGTTGTAAAAGCATGGTTTGTTCTCTATGTAATAAAGAGTGATATGAGTTGTAAAGCATGGTTTGTTCTCTATGTAATAAAGAGTGATATGAGTTGTAAAAGCATGGTTTGTTCTCTATGTAATAAAGAGTGATATGAGTTGTAAAGCATGGTTTGTTCTCTATGTAATAAAGAGTGATATGAGTTGTAAAGCATGGTTTGTTCTCTATGTAATAAAGAGTGATATGAGTTGTAAAGCATGGTTTGTTCTCTATGTAATAAAGAGTGATATGAGTTGTAAAGCATGGTTTGTTCTCTATGTAATAAAGAGTGTTATGAGGATTAAAGCATTGTTTGTTCTCTATGTAATAAAGAGTGATATGAGTTGTTGTAAAGCATGGTTTGTTCTCTATGTAATAAAGAGTGATATGAGTTGTAAAGCATGGTTTGTTCTCTATGTAATAAAGAGTGATATGAGTTGTAAAGCATGGTTTGTTCTCTATGTAATAAAGAGTGATATGAGTTGTAAAGCATGGTTTGTTCTCTATGTAATAAAGAGTGATATGAGTTGTAAAGCATGGTTTGTTCTCTATGTAATAAAGAGTGATATGAGTTGTAAAGCATGGTTTGTTCTCTATGTAATAAAGAGTGATATGAGTTGTAAAACATGGTTTGTTCTCTATGTAATAAAGAGTGATATGAGTTGTAAAGCATGGTTTGTTCTCTATGTAATAAAGAGTGATATGAGTTGTAAAGCATGGTTTGTTCTCTATGTAATAAAGAGTGATATGAGTTGTAAAGCATGGTTTGTTCTCTATGTAATAAAGAGTGATATGAGTTGTAAAACATGGTTTGTTCTCTATGTAATAAAGAGTGATATGAGTTGTAAAGCATGGTTTGTTCTCTATGTAATAAAGAGTGATATGAGTTGTAAAGCATGGTTTGTTCTCTATGTAATAAAGAGTGATATGAGTTGTAAAGCATGGTTTGTTCTCTATGTAATAAAGAGTGATATGAGTTGTAAAGCATGGTTTGTTCTCTATGTAATAAAGAGTGATATGAGTTGTAAAACATGGTTTGTTCTCTATGTAATAAAGAGTGATATGAGTTGTAAAGCATGGTTTGTTCTCTATGTAATAAAGAGTGATATGAGTTGTAAAGCATGGTTTGTTCTCTATGTAATAAAGAGTGATATGAGTTGTAAAGCATGGTTTGTTCTCTATGTAATAAAGAGTGATATGAGTTGTAAAGCATGGTTTGTTCTCTATGTAATAAAGAGTGATATGAGTTGTAAAGCATGGTTTGTTCTCTATGTAATAAAGAGTGATATGAGTTGTAAAGCATGGTTTGTTCTCTATGTAATAAAGAGTGATATGAGTTGTAAAGCATGGTTTGTTCTCTATGTAATAAAGAGTGATATGAGTTGTAAAGCATGGTTTGTTCTCTATGTAATAAAGAGTGATATGAGTTGTAAAGCATGGTTTGTTCTCTATGTAATAAAGAGTGATATGAGTTGTAAAGCATGGTTTGTTCTCTATGTAATAAAGAGTGATATGAGTTGTAAAACATGGTTTGTTCTCTATGTAATAAAGAGTGATATGAGTTGTAAAGCATGGTTTGTTCTCTATGTAATAAAGAGTGATATGAGTTGTAAAACATGGTTTGTTCTCTATGTAATAAAGAGTGATATGAGTTGTAAAGCATGGTTTGTTCTCTATGTAATAAAGAGTGATATGAGTTGTAAAGCATGGTTTGTTCTCTATGTAATAAAGAGTGATATGAGTTGTAAAGCATGGTTTGTTCTCTATGTAATAAAGAGTGATATGAGTTGTAAAGCATGGTTTGTTCTCTATGTAATAAAGAGTGATATGAGTTGTAAAGCATGGTTTGTTCTCTATGTAATAAAGAGTGATATGAGTTGTAAAGCATGGTTTGTTCTCTATGTAATAAAGAGTGATATGAGTTGTAAAGCATGGTTTGTTCTCTATGTAATAAAGAGTGATATGAGTTGTAAAGCATGGTTTGTTCTCTATGTAATAAAGAGTGATATGAGTTGTAAAGCATGGTTTGTTCTCTATGTAATAAAGAGTGATATGAGTTGTAAAGCATGGTTTGTTCTCTATGTAATAAAGAGTGATATGAGTTGTAAAGCATGGTTTGTTCTCTATGTAATAAAGAGTGATATGAGTTGTAAAACATGGTTTGTTCTCTATGTAATAAAGAGTGATATGAGTTGTAAAGCATGGTTTGTTCTCTATGTAATAAAGAGTGATATGAGTTGTAAAGCATGGTTTGTTCTCTATGTAATAAAGAGTGATATGAGTTGTAAAGCATGGTTTGTTCTCTATGTAATAAAGAGTGATATGAGTTGTAAAGCATGGTTTGTTCTCTATGTAATAAAGAGTGATATGAGTTGTAAAACATGGTTTGTTCTCTATGTAATAAAGAGTGATATGAGTTGTAAAGCATGGTTTGTTCTCTATGTAATAAAGAGTGATATGAGTTGTAAAGCATGGTTTGTTCTCTATGTAATAAAGAGTGATATGAGTTGTAAAGCATGGTTTGTTCTCTATGTAATAAAGAGTGATATGAGTTGTAAAGCATGGTTTGTTCTCTATGTAATAAAGAGTGATATGAGTTGTAAAGCATGGTTTGTTCTCTATGTAATAAAGAGTGATATGAGTTGTAAAGCATGGTTTGTTCTCTATGTAATAAAGAGTGATATGAGTTGTAAAGCATGGTTTGTTCTCTATGTAATAAAGAGTGATATGAGTTGTAAAGCATGGTTTGTTCTCTATGTAATAAAGAGTGATATGAGTTGTAAAACATGGTTTGTTCTCTATGTAATAAAGAGTGATATGAGTTGTAAAGCATGGTTTGTTCTCTATGTAATAAAGAGTGATATGAGTTGTAAAGCATGGTTTGTTCTCTATGTAATAAAGAGTGATATGAGTTGTAAAGCATGGTTTGTTCTCTATGTAATAAAGAGTGATATGAGTTGTAAAGCATGGTTTGTTCTCTATGTAATAAAGAGTGATATGAGTTGTAAAGCATGGTTTGTTCTCTATGTAATTGTGATATGAGTTGTAAAGCATGGTTTGTTCTCTATGTAATAAAGAGTGATATGAGTTGTAAAGCATGGTTTGTTCTCTATGTAATAAAGAGTGATATGAGTTGTAAAGCATGGTTTGTTCTCTATGTAATAAAGAGTGATATGAGTTGTAAAGCATGGTTTGTTCTCTATGTAATAAAGAGTGATATGAGTTGTAAAGCATGGTTTGTTCTCTATGTAATAAAGAGTGATATGAGTTGTAAAGCATGGTTTGTTCTCTATGTAATAAAGAGTGATATGAGTTGTAAAGCATGGTTTGTTCTCTATGTAATAAAGAGTGATATGAGTTGTAAAGCATGGTTTGTTCTCTATGTAATAAAGAGTGATATGAGTTGTAAAGCATGGTTTGTTCTCTATGTAATAAAGAGTGATATGAGTTGTAAAGCATGGTTTGTTCTCTATGTAATAAAGAGTGATATGAGTTGTAAAGCATGGTTTGTTCTCTATGTAATAAAGAGTGATATGAGTTGTAAAGCATGGTTTGTTCTCTATGTAATAAAGAGTGATATGAGTTGTAAAGCATGGTTTGTTCTCTATGTAATAAAGAGTGATATGAGTTGTAAAGCATGGTTTGTTCTCTATGTAATAAAGAGTGATATGAGTTGTAAAACATGGTTTGTTCTCTATGTAATAAAGAGTGATATGAGTTGTAAAGCATGGTTTGTTCTCTATGTAATAAAGAGTGATATGAGTTGTAAAGCATGGTTTGTTCTCTATGTAATAAAGAGTGATATGAGTTGTAAAGCATGGTTTGTTCTCTATGTAATAAAGAGTGATATGAGTTGTAAAGCATGGTTTGTTCTCTATGTAATAAAGAGTGATATGAGTTGTAAAGCATGGTTTGTTCTCTATGTAATAAAGAGTGATATGAGTTGTAAAGCATGGTTTGTTCTCTATGTAATAAAGAGTGATATGAGTTGTAAAGCATGGTTTGTTCTCTATGTAATAAAGAGTGATATGAGTTGTAAAGCATGGTTTGTTCTCTATGTAATAAAGAGTGATATGAGTTGTAAAGCATGGTTTGTTCTCTATGTAATAAAGAGTGATATGAGTTGTAAAGCATGGTTTGTTCTCTATGTAATAAAGAGTGATATGAGTTGTAAAGCATGGTTTGTTCTCTATGTAATAAAGAGTGATATGAGTTGTAAAGCATGGTTTGATGTAATAAAGAGTGATATGAGTTGTAAAGCATGGTTTGTTCTCTATGTAATAAAGAGTGATATGAGTTGTAAAGCATGGTTTGTTCTCTATGTAATAAAGAGTGATATGAGTTGTAAAGCATGGTTTGTTCTCTATGTAATAAAGAGTGATATGAGTTGTAAAGCATGGTTTGTTCTCTATGTAATAAAGAGTGATATGAGTTGTAAAGCATGGTTTGTTCTCTATGTAATAAAGAGTGATATGAGTTGTAAAGCATGGTTTGTTCTCTATGTAATAAAGAGTGATATGAGTTGTAAAACATGGTTTGTTCTCTATGTAATAAAGAGTGATATGAGTTGTAAAGCATGGTTTGTTCTCTATGTAATAAAGAGTGATATGAGTTGTAAAGCATGGTTTGTTCTCTATGTAATAAAGAGTGATATGAGTTGTAAAGCATGGTTTGTTCTCTATGTAATAAAGAGTGATATGAGTTGTAAAGCATGGTTTGTTCTCTATGTAATAAAGAGTGATATGAGTTGTAAAGCATGGTTTGTTCTCTATGTAATAAAGAGTGATATGAGTTGTAAAGCATGGTTTGTTCTCTATGTAATAAAGAGTGATATGAGTTGTAAAACATGGTTTGTTCTCTATGTAATAAAGAGTGATATGAGTTGTAAAGCATGGTTTGTTCTCTATGTAATAAAGAGTGATATGAGTTGTAAAGCATGGTTTGTTCTCTATGTAATAAAGAGTGATATGAGTTGTAAAGCATGGTTTGTTCTCTATGTAATAAAGAGTGATATGAGTTGTAAAGCATGGTTTGTTCTCTATGTAATAAAGAGTGATATGAGTTGTAAAACATGGTTTGTTCTCTATGTAATAAAGAGTGATATGAGTTGTAAAGCATGGTTTGTTCTCTATGTAATAAAGAGTGATATGAGTTGTAAAGCATGGTTTGTTCTCTATGTAATAAAGAGTGATATGAGTTGTAAAGCATGGTTTGTTCTCTATGTAATAAAGAGTGATATGAGTTGTAAAGCATGGTTTGTTCTCTATGTAATAAAGAGTGATATGAGTTGTAAAGCATGGTTTGTTCTCTATGTAATAAAGAGTGATATGAGTTGTAAAACATGGTTTGTTCTCTATGTAATAAAGAGTGATATGAGTTGTAAAGCATGGTTTGTTCTCTATGTAATAAAGAGTGATATGAGTTGTAAAGCATGGTTTGTTCTCTATGTAATAAAGAGTGATATGAGTTGTAAAGCATGGTTTGTTCTCTATGTAATAAAGAGTGATATGAGTTGTAAAGCATGGTTTGTTCTCTATGTAATAAAGAGTGATATGAGTTGTAAAGCATGGTTTGTTCTCTATGTAATAAAGAGTGATATGAGTTGTAAAGCATGGTTTGTTCTCTATGTAATAAAGAGTGATATGAGTTGTAAAGCATGGTTTGTTCTCTATGTAATAAAGAGTGATATGAGTTGTAAAGCATGGTTTGTTCTCTATGTAATAAAGAGTGATATGAGTTGTAAAGCATGGTTTGTTCTCTATGTAATAAAGAGTGATATGAGTTGTAAAGCATGGTTTGTTCTCTATGTAATAAAGAGTGATATGAGTTGTAAAACATGGTTTGTTCTCTATGTAATAAAGAGTGATATGAGTTGTAAAGCATGGTTTGTTCTCTATGTAATAAAGAGTGATATGAGTTGTAAAGCATGGTTTGTTCTCTATGTAATAAAGAGTGATATGAGTTGTAAAGCATGGTTTGTTCTCTATGTAATAAAGAGTGATATGAGTTGTAAAGCATGGTTTGTTCTCTATGTAATAAAGAGTGATATGAGTTGTAAAGCATGGTTTGTTCTCTATGTAATAAAGAGTGATATGAGTTGTAAAGCATGGTTTGTTCTCTATGTAATAAAGAGTGATATGAGTTGTAAAGCATGGTTTGTTCTCTATGTAATAAAGAGTGATATGAGTTGTAAAAGCATGGTTTGTTCTCTATGTAATAAAGAGTGATATGAGTTGTAAAGCATGGTTTGTTCTCTATGTAATAAAGAGTGATATGAGTTGTAAAGCATGGTTTGTTCTCTATGTAATAAAGAGTGATATGAGTTGTAAAGCATGGTTTGTTCTCTATGTAATAAAGAGTGATATGAGTTGTAAAGCATGGTTTGTTCTCTATGTAATAAAGAGTGATATGAGTTGTAAAGCATGGTTTGTTCTCTATGTAATAAAGAGTGATATGAGTTGTAAAGCATGGTTTGTTCTCTATGTAATAAAGAGTGATATGAGTTGTAAAGCATGGTTTGTTCTCTATGTAATAAAGAGTGATATGAGTTGTAAAGCATGGTTTGTTCTCTATGTAATAAAGAGTGATATGAGTTGTAAAGCATGGTTTGTTCTCTAGGTATTAAAGAGTGATATGAGTTGTAAAACATGGTTTGTTCTCTATGTAATAAACAGTGACGTAAGGGGTAAATGATGGTTTTTCTCTGTATAATGAACGTTGATATTAGTTGTACAGGATGTTTGTTCTCTATGTAATAAACAGTGATATGAGTTGTAAATCATGGTTTGTTCTCTGTGTAATAAAGTGATGATGTAGGATGTAAAGAATGGTTTCTTCTCTATGTAATAAAGTGGTGTAAGTAGTAAAGCATGGTTTGTTCTCTATGTAATAAAGAGTGACGGAGAAAGTAAAGCATGGTTTGTTTTTTGATGTAATAAACAGTGATATAGTTGTAAAGCATGTTTTGTTCTCTGTGTAATAAAGAGTGATATGAGTTGTAAAGCATGGTTTGTTCTCTATGTAATAAAGAGTGATATGAGTTGTAAAGCATGGTTTGTTCTCTATGTAATAAAGAGTGATATGAGTTGTAAAGCATGGTTTGTTCTCTATGTAATAAAGAGTGATATGAGTTGTAAAGCATGGTTTGTTCTCTATGTAATAAAGAGTGATATGAGTTGTAAAGCATGGTTTGTTCTCTATGTAATAAAGAGTGATATGAGTTGTAAAACATGGTTTGTTCTCTATGTAATAAAGAGTGATATGAGTTGTAAAGCATGGTTTGTTCTCTATGTAATAAAGAGTGATATGAGTTGTAAAGCATGGTTTGTTCTCTATGTAATAAAGAGTGATATGAGTTGTAAAGCATGGTTTGTTCTCTATGTAATAAAGAGTGATATGAGTTGTAAAGCATGGTTTGTTCTCTATGTAATAAAGAGTGATATGAGTTGTAAAGCATGGTTTGTTCTCTATGTAATAAAGAGTGATATGAGTTGTAAAGCATGGTTTGTTCTCTATGTAATAAAGAGTGATATGAGTTGTAAAGCATGGTTTGTTCTCTATGTAATAAAGAGTGATATGAGTTGTAAAGCATGGTTTGTTCTCTATGTAATAAAGAGTGATATGAGTTGTAAAGCATGGTTTGTTCTCTATGTAATAAAGAGTGATATGAGTTGTAAAGCATGGTTTGTTCTCTATGTAATAAAGAGTGATATGAGTTGTAAAGCATGGTTTGTTCTCTATGTAATAAAGAGTGATATGAGTTGTAAAGCATGGTTTGTTCTCTATGTAATAAAGAGTGATATGAGTTGTAAAGCATGGTTTGTTCTCTATGTAATAAAGAGTGATATGAGTTGTAAAGCATGGTTTGTTCTCTATGTAATAAAGAGTGATATGAGTTGTAAAGCATGGTTTGTTCTCTATGTAATAAAGAGTGATATGAGTTGTAAAGCATGGTTTGTTCTCTATGTAATAAAGAGTGATATGAGTTGTAAAGCATGGTTTGTTCTCTATGTAATAAAGAGTGATATGAGTTGTAAAGCATGGTTTGTTCTCTATGTAATAAAGAGTGATATGAGTTGTAAAGCATGGTTTGTTCTCTATGTAATAAAGAGTGATATGAGTTGTAAAGCATGGTTTGTTCTCTATGTAATAAAGAGTGATATGAGTTGTAAAGCATGGTTTGTTCTCTATGTAATAAAGAGTGATATGAGTTGTAAAGCATGGTTTGTTCTCTATGTAATAAAGAGTGATATGAGTTGTAAAACATGGTTTGTTCTCTATGTAATAAAGAGTGATATGAGTTGTAAAGCATGGTTTGTTCTCTATGTAATAAAAGTGATATGGTTTGTTCTCTATGTAATAAAGAGTGATATGAGTTGTAAAAGCATGGTTTGTTCTCTATGTAATAAAGAGTGATATGAGTTGTAAAGCATGGTTTGTTCTCTATGTAATAAAGAGTGATATGAGTTGTAAAGCATGGTTTGTTCTCTATGTAATAAAGAGTGATATGAGTTGTAAAACATGGTTTGTTCTCTATGTAATAAAGAGTGATATGAGTTGTAAAGCATGGTTTGTTCTCTATGTAATAAAGAGTGATATGAGTTGTAAAACATGGTTTGTTCTCTATGTAATAAAGAGTGATATGAGTTGTAAAACATGGTTTGTTCTCTATGTAATAAAGAGTGATATGAGTTGTAAAGCATGGTTTGTTCTCTATGTAATAAAGAGTGATATGAGTTGTAAAGCATGGTTTGTTCTCTATGTAATAAAGAGTGATATGAGTTGTAAAGCATGGTTTGTTCTCTATGTAATAAAGAGTGATATGAGTTGTAAAGCATGGTTTGTTCTCTATGTAATAAAGAGTGATATGAGTTGTAAAGCATGGTTTGTTCTCTATGTAATAAAGAGTGATATGAGTTGTAAAAGCATGGTTTGTTCTCTATGTAATAAAGAGTGATATGAGTTGTAAAGCATGGTTTGTTCTCTATGTAATAAAGAGTGATATGAGTTGTAAAGCATGGTTTGTTCTCTATGTAATAAAGAGTGATATGAGTTGTAAAGCATGGTTTGTTCTCTATGTAATAAAGAGTGATATGAGTTGTAAAACATGGTTTGTTCTCTATGTAATAAAGAGTGATATGAGTTGTAAAGCATGGTTTGTTCTCTATGTAATAAAGAGTGATATGAGTTGTAAAGCATGGTTTGTTCTCTATGTAATAAAGAGTGATATGAGTTGTAAAAGCATGGTTTGTTCTCTATGTAATAAAGAGTGATATGAGTTGTAAAGCATGGTTTGTTCTCTATGTAATAAAGAGTGATATGAGTTGTAAAGCATGGTTTGTTCTCTATGTAATAAAGAGTGATATGAGTTGTAAAGCATGGTTTGTTCTCTATGTAATAAAGAGTGATATGAGTTGTAAAGCATGGTTTGTTCTCTATGTAATAAAGAGTGATATGAGTTGTAAAGCATGGTTTGTTCTCTATGTAATAAAGAGTGATATGAGTTGTAAAGCATGGTTTGTTCTCTATGTAATAAAGAGTGATATGAGTTGTAAAGCATGGTTTGTTCTCTATGTAATAAAGAGTGATATGAGTTGTAAAACATGGTTTGTTCTCTATGTAATAAAGAGTGATATGAGTTGTAAAGCATGGTTTGTTCTCTATGTAATAAAGAGTGATATGAGTTGTAAAGCATGGTTTGTTCTCTATGTAATAAAGAGTGATATGAGTTGTAAAGCATGGTTTGTTCTCTATGTAATAAAGAGTGATATGAGTTGTAAAGCATGGTTTGTTCTCTATGTAATAAAGAGTGATATGAGTTGTAAAGCATGGTTTGTTCTCTATGTAATAAAGAGTGATATGAGTTGTAAAGCATGGTTTGTTCTCTATGTAATAAAGAGTGATATGAGTTGTAAAGCATGGTTTGTTCTCTATGTAATAAAGAGTGATATGAGTTGTAAAGCATGGTTTGTTCTCTATGTAATAAAGAGTGATATGAGTTGTAAAGCATGGTTTGTTCTCTATGTAATAAAGAGTGATATGAGTTGTAAAGCATGGTTTGTTCTCTATGTAATAAAGAGTGATATGAGTTGTAAAGCATGGTTTGTTCTCTATGTAATAAAGAGTGATATGAGTTGTAAAGCATGGTTTGTTCTCTATGTAATAAAGAGTGATATGAGTTGTAAAGCATGGTTTGTTCTCTATGTAATAAAGAGTGATATGAGTTGTAAAGCATGGTTTGTTCTCTATGTAATAAAGAGTGATATGAGTTGTAAAACATGGTTTGTTCTCTATGTAATAAAGAGTGATATGAGTTGTAAAGCATGGTTTGTTCTCTATGTAATAAAGAGTGATATGAGTTGTAAAGCATGGTTTGTTCTCTATGTAATAAAGAGTGATATGAGTTGTAAAGCATGGTTTGTTCTCTATGTAATAAAGAGTGATATGAGTTGTAAAGCATGGTTTGTTCTCTATGTAATAAAGAGTGATATGAGTTGTAAAGCATGGTTTGTTCTCTATGTAATAAAGAGTGATATGAGTTGTAAAGCATGGTTTGTTCTCTATGTAATAAAGAGTGATATGAGTTGTAAAGCATGGTTTGTTCTCTATGTAATAAAGAGTGATATGAGTTGTAAAACATGGTTTGTTCTCTATGTAATAAAGAGTGATATGAGTTGTAAAGCATGGTTTGTTCTCTATGTAATAAAGAGTGATATGAGTTGTAAAGCATGGTTTGTTCTCTATGTAATAAAGAGTGATATGAGTTGTAAAGCATGGTTTGTTCTCTATGTAATAAAGAGTGATATGAGTTGTAAAGCATGGTTTGTTCTCTATGTAATAAAGAGTGATATGAGTTGTAAAGCATGGTTTGTTCTCTATGTAATAAAGAGTGATATGAGTTGTAAAGCATGGTTTGTTCTCTATGTAATAAAGAGTGATATGAGTTGTAAAGCATGGTTTGTTCTCTATGTAATAAAGAGTGATATGAGTTGTAAAGCATGGTTTGTTCTCTATGTAATAAAGAGTGATATGAGTTGTAAAACATGGTTTGTTCTCTATGTAATAAAGAGTGATATGAGTTGTAAAGCATGGTTTGTTCTCTATGTAATAAAGAGTGATATGAGTTGTAAAGCATGGTTTGTTCTCTATGTAATAAAGAGTGATATGAGTTGTAAAGCATGGTTTGTTCTCTATGTAATAAAGAGTGATATGAGTTGTAAAGCATGGTTTGTTCTCTATGTAATAAAGAGTGATATGAGTTGTAAAGCATGGTTTGTTCTCTATGTAATAAAGAGTGATATGAGTTGTAAAAGCATGGTTTGTTCTCTATGTAATAAAGAGTGATATGAGTTGTAAAGCATGGTTTGTTCTCTATGTAATAAAGAGTGTTATGAGGATTAAAGCATTGTTTGTTCTCTATGTAATAAAGGGTGATATGAATTGTAAAGCATGGTTTGTTCTCTATGTAATAAAGAGTGATATGAGTTGTAAAGCATGGTTTGTTCTCTATGTAATAAAGAGTGATATGAGTTGTAAAGCATGGTTTGTTCTCTATGTAATAAAGAGTGATATGAGTTGTAAAGCATGGTTTGTTCTCTATGTAATAAAGAGTGATATGAGTTGTAAAACATGGTTTGTTCTCTATGTAATAAAGAGTGATATGAGTTGTAAAGCATGGTTTGTTCTCTATGTAATAAAGAGTGATATGAGTTGTAAAGCATGGTTTGTTCTCTATGTAATAAAGAGTGATATGAGTTGTAAAGCATGGTTTGTTCTCTATGTAATAAAGAGTGATATGAGTTGTAAAGCATGGTTTGTTCTCTATGTAATAAAGAGTGATATGAGTTGTAAAGCATGGTTTGTTCTCTATGTAATAAAGAGTGATATGAGTTGTAAAGCATGGTTTGTTCTCTATGTAATAAAGAGTGATATGAGTTGTAAAGCATGGTTTGTTCTCTATGTAATAAAGAGTGATATGAGTTGTAAAGCATGGTTTGTTCTCTATGTAATAAAGAGTGATATGAGTTGTAAAGCATGGTTTGTTCTCTATGTAATAAAGAGTGATATGAGTTGTAAAAGCATGGTTTGTTCTCTATGTAATAAAGAGTGATATGAGTTGTAAAGCATGGTTTGTTCTCTATGTAATAAAGAGTGATATGAGTTGTAAAGCATGGTTTGTTCTCTATGTAATAAAGAGTGATATGAGTTGTAAAGCATGGTTTGTTCTCTATGTAATAAAGAGTGATATGAGTTGTAAAGCATGGTTTGTTCTCTATGTAATAAAGAGTGATATGAGTTGTAAAGCATGGTTTGTTCTCTATGTAATAAAGAGTGATATGAGTTGTAAAGCATGGTTTGTTCTCTATGTAATAAAGAGTGATATGAGTTGTAAAGCATGGTTTGTTCTCTATGTAATAAAGAGTGATATGAGTTGTAAAGCATGGTTTGTTCTCTATGTAATAAAGAGTGATATGAGTTGTAAAGCATGGTTTGTTCTCTATGTAATAAAGAGTGATATGAGTTGTAAAGCATGGTTTGTTCTCTATGTAATAAAGAGTGATATGAGTTGTAAAGCATGGTTTGTTCTCTATGTAATAAAGAGTGATATGAGTTGTAAAGCATGGTTTGTTCTCTATGTAATAAAGAGTGATATGAGTTGTAAAGCATGGTTTGTTCTCTATGTAATAAAGAGTGATATGAGTTGTAAAGCATGGTTTGTTCTCTATGTAATAAAGAGTGATATGAGTTGTAAAACATGGTTTGTTCTCTATGTAATAAAGAGTGATATGAGTTGTAAAGCATGGTTTGTTCTCTATGTAATAAAGAGTGATATGAGTTGTAAAACATGGTTTGTTCTCTATGTAATAAAGAGTGATATGAGTTGTAAAGCATGGTTTGTTCTCTATGTAATAAAGAGTGATATGAGTTGTAAAGCATGGTTTGTTCTCTATGTAATAAAGAGTGATATGAGTTGTAAAACATGGTTTGTTCTCTATGTAATAAAGAGTGATATGAGTTGTAAAGCATGGTTTGTTCTCTATGTAATAAAGAGTGATATGAGTTGTAAAACATGGTTTGTTCTCTATGTAATAAAGAGTGATATGAGTTGTAAAACATGGTTTGTTCTCTATGTAATAAAGAGTGATATGAGTTGTAAAGCATGGTTTGTTCTCTATGTAATAAAGAGTGATATGAGTTGTAAAGCATGGTTTGTTCTCTATGTAATAAAGAGTGATATGAGTTGTAAAGCATGGTTTGTTCTCTATGTAATAAAGAGTGATATGAGTTGTAAAGCATGGTTTGTTCTCTATGTAATAAAGAGTGATATGAGTTGTAAAACATGGTTTGTTCTCTATATAATAAAGAGTGATATGAGTTGTAAAGCATGGTTTGTTCTCTATGTAATAAAGAGTGATATGAGTTGTAAAGCATGGTTTGTTCTCTATGTAATAAAGAGTGATATGAGTTGTAAAGCATGGTTTGTTCTCTATGTAATAAAGAGTGACGGAGAAAGTAAAGTATAGTTTGTTTTTGATGTAATAAACAGTGATATAGTTGTAAAGCATGGTTTGTTCTCTATGTAATAAAGAGTGATATGAGTTGTAAAGCATGGTTTGTTCTCTATGTAATAAAGAGTGATATGAGTTGTAAAGCATGGTTTGTTCTCTATGTAATAAAGAGTGATATGAGTTGTAAAGCATGGTTTGTTCTCTATGTAATAAAGAGTGATATGAGTTGTAAAGCATGGTTTGTTCTCTATGTAATAAAGAGTGATATGAGTTGTAAAGCATGGTTTGTTCTCTATGTAATAAAGAGTGATATGAGTTGTAAAGCATGGTTTGTTCTCTATGTAATAAAGAGTGATATGAGTTGTAAAGCATGGTTTGTTCTCTATGTAATAAAGAGTGATATGAGTTGTAAAGCATGGTTTGTTCTCTATGTAATAAAGAGTGATATGAGTTGTAAAGCATGGTTTGTTCTCTATGTAATAAAGAGTGATATGAGTTGTAAAGCATGGTTTGTTCTCTATGTAATAAAGAGTGATATGAGTTGTAAAGCATGGTTTGTTCTCTATGTAATAAAGAGTGATATGAGTTGTAAAGCATGGTTTGTTCTCTATGTAATAAAGAGTGATATGAGTTGTAAAGCATGGTTTGTTCTCTATGTAATAAAGAGTGATATGAGTTGTAAAACATGGTTTGTTCTCTATGTAATAAAGAGTGATATGAGTTGTAAAGCATGGTTTGTTCTCTATGTAATAAAGAGTGATATGAGTTGTAAAACATGGTTTGTTCTCTATGTAATAAAGAGTGATATGAGTTGTAAAGCATGGTTTGTTCTCTATGTAATAAAGAGTGATATGAGTTGTAAAGCATGGTTTGTTCTCTATGTAATAAAGAGTGATATGAGTTGTAAAGCATGGTTTGTTCTCTATGTAATAAAGAGTGATATGAGTTGTAAAGCATGGTTTGTTCTCTATGTAATAAAGAGTGATATGAGTTGTAAAGCATGGTTTGTTCTCTATGTAATAAAGAGTGATATGAGTTGTAAAGCATGGTTTGTTCTCTATGTAATAAAGAGTGATATGAGTTGTAAAGCATGGTTTGTTCTCTATGTAATAAAGAGTGATATGAGTTGTAAAGCATGGTTTGTTCTCTATGTAATAAAGAGTGATATGAGTTGTAAAGCATGGTTTGTTCTCTATGTAATAAAGAGTGATATGAGTTGTAAAGCATGGTTTGTTCTCTATGTAATAAAGAGTGATATGAGTTGTAAAGCATGGTTTGTTCTCTATGTAATAAAGAGTGATATGAGTTGTAAAGCATGGTTTGTTCTCTATGTAATAAAGAGTGATATGAGTTGTAAAGTATGGTTTGTTCTCTATGTAATAAAGAGTGATATGAGTTGTAAAGCATGGTTTGTTCTCTATGTAATAAAGAGTGATATGAGTTGTAAAGCATGGTTTGTTCTCTATGTAATAAAGAGTGATATGAGTTGTAAAACATGGTTTGTTCTCTATGTAATAAAGAGTGATATGAGTTGTAAAGCATGGTTTGTTCTCTATGTAATAAAGAGTGATATGAGTTGTAAAGCATGGTTTGTTCTCTATGTAATAAAGAGTGATATGAGTTGTAAAGCATGGTTTGTTCTCTATGTAATAAAGAGTGATATGAGTTGTAAAACATGGTTTGTTCTCTATGTAATAAAGAGTGATATGAGTTGTAAAGCATGGTTTGTTCTCTATGTAATAAAGAGTGATATGAGTTGTAAAGCATGGTTTGTTCTCTATGTAATAAAGAGTGATATGAGTTGTAAAACATGGTTTGTTCTCTATGTAATAAAGAGTGATATGAGTTGTAAAGCATGGTTTGTTCTCTATGTAATAAAGAGTGATATGAGTTGTAAAGCATGGTTTGTTCTCTATGTAATAAAGAGTGATATGAGTTGTAAAGCATGGTTTGTTCTCTATGTAATAAAGAGTGATATGAGTTGTAAAGCATGGTTTGTTCTCTATGTAATAAAGAGTGATATGAGTTGTAAAACATGGTTTGTTCTCTATGTAATAAAGAGTGATATGAGTTGTAAAGCATGGTTTGTTCTCTATGTAATAAAGAGTGATATGAGTTGTAAAACATGGTTTGTTCTCTATGTAATAAAGAGTGATATGAGTTGTAAAGCATGGTTTGTTCTCTATGTAATAAAGAGTGATATGAGTTGTAAAGCATGGTTTGTTCTCTATGTAATAAAGAGTGATATGAGTTGTAAAGCATGGTTTGTTCTCTATGTAATAAAGAGTGATATGAGTTGTAAAACATGGTTTGTTCTCTATGTAATAAAGAGTGATATGAGTTGTAAAGCATGGTTTGTTCTCTATGTAATAAAGAGTGATATGAGTTGTAAAGCATGGTTTGTTCTCTATGTAATAAAGAGTGATATGAGTTGTAAAGCATGGTTTGTTCTCTATGTAATAAAGAGTGATATGAGTTGTAAAGCATGGTTTGTTCTCTATGTAATAAAGAGTGATATGAGTTGTAAAGCATGGTTTGTTCTCTATGTAATAAAGAGTGATATGAGTTGTATTGTATGGTTTGTTCTCTATGTAATAAAGAGTGATATGAGTTGTAAAGCATGGTTTGTTCTCTATGTAATAAAGAGTGATATGAGTTGTAAAGCATGGTTTGTTCTCTATATAATAAAGAGTGATATGAGTTGTAAAGCATGGTTTGTTCTCTATGTAATAAAGAGTGATATGAGTTGTAAAGCATGGTTTGTTCTCTATGTAATAAAGAGTGATATGAGTTGTAAAACATGGTTTGTTCTCTATGTAATAAAGAGTGATATGAGTTGTAAAGCATGGTTTGTTCTCTATGTAATAAAGAGTGATATGAGTTGTAAAGCATGGTTTGTTCTCTATATAATAAAGAGTGATATGAGTTGTAAAACATGGTTTGTTCTCTATGTAATAAAGAGTGATATGAGTTGTAAAGCATGGTTTGTTCTCTATGTAATAAGGCGTGATATGAGTTGTAAAGCATGGTTTGTTCTCTATGTAATAAAGAGTGATATGAGTTGTAAAGCATGGTTTGTTCTCTATGTAATAAAGAGTGATATGAGTTGTAAAGCATGGTTTGTTCTCTATGTAATAAAGAGTGATATGAGTTGTAAAACATGGTTTGTTCTCTATATAATAAAGAGTGATATGAGTTGTAAAGCATGGTTTGTTCTCTATATAATAAAGAGTGATATGAGTTGTAAAGCATGGTTTGTTCTCTATGTAATAAAGAGTGATATGAGTTGTAATGTATGGTTTGTTCTCTATGTAATAAAGAGTGATATGAGTTGTAAAGCATGGTTTGTTCTCTATGTAATAAAGAGTGATATGAGTTGTAATGTATGGTTTGTTCTCTATGTAATAAAGAGTGATATGAGTTGTAAAGCATGGTTTGTTCTCTATGTAATAAAGAGTGATATGAGTTGTAAAGCATGGTTTGTTCTCTATGTAATAAAGAGTGAAATGAGTTGTAAAGCATGGTTTGTTCTCTATGTAATAAAGAGTGATATGAGTTGTAAAACATGGTTTGTTCTCTGTGTAATAAACAGTGACGTAAGGGGTAAATGATGGTTTTCTCTGTATAATGAACGTTGACTTAGTTAGTACAGGATGTTTGTTCTCTATGTACTAAACAGCGATATAAGTAGTAAATCATGGTATGTTCTCTGTGAAATAAACAATGACGTAGGATGTAAAGAATGGTTTCTTCTCTGTGTAATAAACTGGTGTAAGTAGTAAAGCATGGTTTGTTCTCTATGTAATAAAGAGTGACGGAGAAAGTAAAGTATAGTTTGTTTTTGATGTAAAAAACAGTGATATAGTATTAAAGCATGTTTTGTTCTCTATGTAATAAAGAGTGATAGGAGAAAGTAAAGTATGGTTTGTTTTTTATGTAAAAAACAGTGATATAGTATTAAAGCATGTTTTGTTCTCTGTGTAATAAAGAGTGATATGAGTTGTAAAGCATGGTTTGTTCTCTATGTAATAAAGAGTGATATGAGTTGTAAAGCATGGTTTGTTCTCTATGTAATAAAGGGTGATATGAGTTGTAAAGCATGGTTTGTTCTCTATGTAATAAAGAGTGATATGAGTTGTAAAACATGGTTTGTTCTCTATGTAATAAAGAGTGATATGAGTTGTAAAACATGGTTTGTTCTCTATGTAATAAAGAGTGATATGAGTTGTATTGTATGGTTTGTTCTCTATGTAATAAAGAGTGATATGAGTTGTAAAGCATGGTTTGTTCTCTATGTAATAAAGAGTGATATGAGTTGTAAAAAATGGTTTGTTCTCTATGTAATAAAGAGTGATATGAGTTGTAAAGCATGGTTTGTTCTCTATGTAATAAAGAGTGATATGAGTTGTAAAGCATGGTTTGTTCTCTATGTAATAAAGAGTGATATGAGTTGTAAAGCATGGTTTGTTCTCTATGTAATAAAGAGTGATATGAGTTGTAAAACATGGTTTGTTCTCTATGTAATAAAGAGTGATATGAGTTGTAAAGCATGGTTTGTTCTCTATGTAATAAAGAGTGATATGAGTTGTAAAGCATGGTTTGTTCTCTATGTAATAAAGAGTGATATGAGTTGTAAAGCATGGTTTGTTCTCTATGTAATAAAGAGTGATATGAGTTGTAAAGCATGGTTTGTTCTCTATGTAATAAAGAGTGATATGAGTTGTAAAGCATGGTTTGTTCTCTATGTAATAAAGAGTGATATGAGTTGTAAAGCATGGTTTGTTCTCTATGTAATAAAGAGTGATATGAGTTGTAAAGCATGGTTTGTTCTCTATGTAATAAAGAGTGATATGAGTTGTAAAGCATGGTTTGTTCTCTATGTAATAAAGAGTGATATGAGTTGTAAAGCATGGTTTGTTCTCTATGTAATAAAGAGTGATATGAGTTGTAAAGCATGGTTTGTTCTCTATGTAATAAAGAGTGATATGAGTTGTAAAGCATGGTTTGTTCTCTATGTAATAAAGAGTGATATGAGTTGTAAAACATGGTTTGTTCTCTATGTAATAAAGAGTGATATGAGTTGTAAAGCATGGTTTGTTCTCTATGTAATAAAGAGTGATATGAGTTGTAAAGCATGGTTTGTTCTCTATGTAATAAAGAGTGATATGAGTTGTAAAACATGGTTTGTTCTCTATGTAATAAAGAGTGATATGAGTTGTAAAGCATGGTTTGTTCTCTATGTAATAAAGAGTGATATGAGTTGTAAAGCATGGTTTGTTCTCTATGTAATAAAGAGTGATATGAGTTGTAAAACATGGTTTGTTCTCTATGTAATAAAGAGTGATATGAGTTGTAAAGCATGGTTTGTTCTCTATGTAATAAAGAGTGATATGAGTTGTAAAGCATGGTTTGTTCTCTATGTAATAAAGAGTGATATGAGTTGTAAAGCATGGTTTGTTCTCTATGTAATAAAGAGTGATATGAGTTGTAAAACATGGTTTGTTCTCTATGTAATAAAGAGTGATATGAGTTGTAAAGCATGGTTTGTTCTCTATGTAATAAAGAGTGATATGAGTTGTAAAGCATGGTTTGTTCTCTATGTAATAAAGAGTGATATGAGTTGTAAAGCATGGTTTGTTCTCTATGTAATAAAGAGTGATATGAGTTGTAAAGCATGGTTTGTTCTCTATGTAATAAAGAGTGATATGAGTTGTAAAGCATGGTTTGTTCTCTATGTAATAAAGAGTGATATGAGTTGTAAAGCATGGTTTGTTCTCTATGTAATAAAGAGTGATATGAGTTGTAAAGCATGGTTTGTTCTCTATGTAATAAAGAGTGATATGAGTTGTAAAGCATGGTTTGTTCTCTATGTAATAAAGAGTGATATGAGTTGTAAAGCATGGTTTGTTCTCTATGTAATAAAGAGTGATATGAGTTGTAAAGCATGGTTTGTTCTCTATGTAATAAAGAGTGATATGAGTTGTAAAGCATGGTTTGTTCTCTATGTAATAAAGAGTGATATGAGTTGTAAAGCATGGTTTGTTCTCTATGTAATAAAGAGTGATATGAGTTGTAAAGCATGGTTTGTTCTCTATGTAATAAAGAGTGATATGAGTTGTAAAACATGGTTTGTTCTCTATGTAATAAAGAGTGATATGAGTTGTAAAGCATGGTTTGTTCTCTATGTAATAAAGAGTGATATGAGTTGTAAAGCATGGTTTGTTCTCTATGTAATAAAGAGTGATATGAGTTGTAAAGCATGGTTTGTTCTCTATGTAATAAAGAGTGATATGAGTTGTAAAACATGGTTTGTTCTCTATGTAATAAAGAGTGATATGAGTTGTAAAGCATGGTTTGTTCTCTATGTAATAAAGAGTGATATGAGTTGTAAAGCATGGTTTGTTCTCTATGTAATAAAGAGTGATATGAGTTGTAAAGCATGGTTTGTTCTCTATGTAATAAAGAGTGATATGGAGTTGTAAAGCATGGTTTGTTCTCTATGTAATAAAGAGTGATATGAGTTGTAAAGCATGGTTTGTTCTCTATGTAATAAAGAGTGATATGAGTTGTAAAGCATGGTTTGTTCTCTATGTAATAAAGAGTGATATGAGTTGTAAAGCATGGTTTGTTCTCTATGTAATAAAGAGTGATATGAGTTGTAAAACATGGTTTGTTCTCTATGTAATAAAGAGTGATATGAGTTGTAAAGCATGGTTTGTTCTCTATGTAATAAAGAGTGATATGAGTTGTAAAGCATGGTTTGTTCTCTATGTAATAAAGAGTGATATGAGTTGTAAAGCATGGTTTGTTCTCTATGTAATAAAGAGTGATATGAGTTGTAAAGCATGGTTTGTTCTCTATGTAATAAAGAGTGATATGAGTTGTAAAGCATGGTTTGTTCTCTATGTAATAAAGAGTGATATGAGTTGTAAAACATGGTTTGTTCTCTATGTAATAAAGAGTGATATGAGTTGTAAAGCATGGTTTGTTCTCTATGTAATAAAGAGTGATATGAGTTGTAAAGCATGGTTTGTTCTCTATGTAATAAAGAGTGATATGAGTTGTAAAGCATGGTTTGTTCTCTATGTAATAAAGAGTGATATGAGTTGTAAAGCATGGTTTGTTCTCTATGTAATAAAGAGTGATATGAGTTGTAAAGCATGGTTTGTTCTCTATGTAATAAAGAGTGATATGAGTTGTAAAGCATGGTTTGTTCTCTATGTAATAAAGAGTGATATGAGTTGTAAAGCATGGTTTGTTCTCTATGTAATAAAGAGTGATATGAGTTGTAAAGCATGGTTTGTTCTCTATGTAATAAAGAGTGATATGAGTTGTAAAGCATGGTTTGTTCTCTATGTAATAAAGAGTGATATGAGTTGTAAAGCATGGTTTGTTCTCTATGTAATAAAGAGTGATATGAGTTGTAAAGCATGGTTTGTTCTCTATGTAATAAAGAGTGATATGAGTTGTAAAGCATGGTTTGTTCTCTATGTAATAAAGAGTGATATGAGTTGTAAAGCATGGTTTGTTCTCTATGTAATAAAGAGTGATATGAGTTGTAAAACATGGTTTGTTCTCTATGTAATAAAGAGTGATATGAGTTGTAAAGCATGGTTTGTTCTCTATGTAATAAAGAGTGATATGAGTTGTAAAGCATGGTTTGTTCTCTATGTAATAAAGAGTGATATGAGTTGTAAAGCATGGTTTGTTCTCTATGTAATAAAGAGTGATATGAGTTGTAAAAGCATGGTTTGTTCTCTATGTAATAAAGAGTGATATGAGTTGTAAAACATGGTTTGTTCTCTATGTAATAAAGAGTGATATGAGTTGTAAAGCATGGTTTGTTCTCTATGTAATAAAGAGTGATATGAGTTGTAAAGCATGGTTTGTTCTCTATGTAATAAAGAGTGATATGAGTTGTAAAGCATGGTTTGTTCTCTATGTAATAAAGAGTGATATGAGTTGTAAAGCATGGTTTGTTCTCTATGTAATAAAGAGTGATATGAGTTGTATTGTATGGTTTGTTCTCTATGTAATAAAGAGTGATATGAGTTGTAAAGCATGGTTTGTTCTCTATGTAATAAAGAGTGATATGAGTTGTAAAGCATGGTTTGTTCTCTATATAATAAAGAGTGATATGAGTTGTAAAGCATGGTTTGTTCTCTATGTAATAAGGCGTGATATGAGTTGTAGAGCATGGTTTGTTCTCTATGTAATAAAGAGTGATATGAGTTGTAAAACATGGTTTGTTCTCTGTGTAATAAAGAGTGATATGAGTTGTAAAGCATGGTTTGTTCTCTATATAATAAAGAGTGATATGAGTTGTAAAGCAGGGTTTGTTCTCTATATAATAAAGTGTGATATGAGTTGTAAACCATGGTTTGTTCTCTATGTAATAAAGAGTGATATGAGTTGTAAAGCATGGTTTGTTCTCTATGTAATAAGGCGTGATATGAGTTGTAGAGCATGGTTTGTTCTCTGTGTAATAAAGAGTGATATGAGTTGTAAAGCATGGTTTGTTCTCTGTGTAATAAAGAGTGATATGAGTTGTAAAGCATGGTTTGTTCTCTATGTATTAAAGAGTGATAGGAGTTGTAAAACATGGTTTGTTCTTTATATAATAAAGAGTGATATGAGTTGTAAAGCATGGTTTGTTCTCTATATTATAAAGAGTGATATGAGTTGTAAAGCATGGTTTGTTCTCTATGTAATAAAGAGTGATATGAGTTATAATGTATGGTTTGTTCTCTATGTAATAAAGAGTGATATGAGTTGTAAAGCATGGTTTGTTCTCTATGTAATAAAGAGTGATATGAGTTATAATGTATGGTTTGTTCTCTATGTAATAAAGAGTGATTTGAGTTGTAGAGCATGGTTTGTTCTCTGTGTAATAAAGAGTGATATGAGTTGTAAAGCATGGTTTGTTCTCTATGTAATAAAGAGTGAAATGAGTTGTAAAGCATGGTTTGTTCTCTATGTAATAGAGAGTGATACGAGTTGTAAAACATGGTTTGTTCTCTGTGTAATAAACAGTAACGTAAGGGGTAAATGATGGTTTTTCTCTGTATAATGAACTTTGACTTAGTTAGTATAGGATGTTTGTTCTCTATGTACTAAACAGCTATATAAGTAGTAAATCATGGTATGTTCTCTGTGAAATAAAGAATGACGTAGGATGTAAAGAATGGTTTCTTCTCTGTGTAATAAAGTGGTGTAAGTAGTAAAGCATGGTTTGTTCTCTATGTAATAAAGAGTGACGGAGAAAGTAAAGTATAGTTTGTTTTTGATGTAAAAAACAGTGATATAGTATTAAATCATGTTTTGTTCTCTATGTAATAAAGAGTGACGGAGAAAGTAAAGTATAGTTTTTTTTATGTAAAAAACAGTGATATAGTATTAAAGCATGTTTTGTTCTCTGTGTAATAAAGAGTGATATGAGTTGTAAAGCATGGTTTGTTCTCTATGTAATAAAGAGTGATATGAATTGTAAAGCATGGTTTGTTCTTTATGTAATAAAGGGTGATATGAGTTGTAAAGCATTTTTTGTTCTGTATGTATTAAAGGGTGATATGAGTTGTAAAACATGGTTTGTTCTCTATGTAATAAAGAGTGATATGAGTTGTAAAACATGTTTTGTTCTCTTTGTAATAAAGAGTGATATGAGTTGTATTGCATGGTTTGTTCTCTATGTAATAAAGAGTGATATGAGTTGTGAAGTATGGTTTGTTCTCTATGTAATAAAGTGTGATATGAGTTGTAAAAAATGGTTTGTTCTCTATGCAATAATGAGTGATATGAGTTGTAAAGCATGGTTTGTTCTTTATGTAATAAAGAGTGATATGAGTTGTGAAGTATGGTTTGTTCTCTATGGAATAAAGAGTGATATGAGTTGTAAAGTATGGTTTGTTCTCTATGTAAGAAAGAGTGATATGAGTTGTAAAACATGGTTTGTTCTTTATGTAATAAAGAGTGATATGAGTTGTGAAGTATGGTTTGTTCTCTATGTAATAAAGAGCGATATGAGTTGTATTGTATGGTTTATTCTCTGTGTTATAAAGAGTGATATGAGTTGTAAAGCATGGTTTGTTCTCTATGTAATAAAGAGTGATATGAGTTATAATGTATGGTTTGTTCTCTATGTAATAAAGGGTGATATGAGTTGTAAAGCATGGTTTGTTCTCTATGTAATAAAGGGTGATATGAGTTGTAAAGCATGGTTTGTTCTTTATGTAATAAAGAGTGATATGAGTTGTGAAGTATGGTTTGTTCTCTATGTAATAAAGTGTGATATGAGTTGTAAAAAATGGTTTGTTCTCTATGTAATAATGAGTGATATGAGTTGTAAAGCATGGTTTGTTCTTTATGTAATAAAGAGTGATATGAGTTGTGAAGTATGGTTTGTTCTCTATGGAATAAAGAGTGATATGAGTTGTAAAGTATGGTTTGTTCTCTATGTAAGAAAGAGTGATATGAGTTGTAAAACATGGTTTGTTCTTTATGTAATAAAGAGTGATATGAGTTGTGAAGCATGGTTTGTTCTCTATGTAATAAAGAGCGATATGAGTTGTATTGTATGGTTTATTCTCTGTGTTATAAAGAGTGATATGAGTTGTAAAACATGGTTTGTTCTCTTTGTAATAAAGAGTGATATGAGTTGTATTGCATGGTTTGTTCTCTATGTAATAAAGAGTGATATGAGTTGTGAAGTATGGTTTGTTCTCTATGTAATAAAGTGTGATATGAGTTGTAAAAAATGGTTTGTTCTCTATGTAATAATGAGTGATATGAGTTGTAAAGCATGGTTTGTTCTTTATGTAATAAAGAGTGATATGAGTTGTGAAGTATGGTTTGTTCTCTATGGAATAAAGAGTGATATGAGTTGTAAAGCATGGTTTGTTCTCTATGTAAGAAAGAGTGATATGAGTTGTAAAACATGGTTTGTTCTTTATGTAATAAAGAGTGATATGAGTTGTGAAGCATGGTTTGTTCTCTATGTAATAAAGAGCGATATGAGTTGTATTGTATGGTTTATTCTCTGTGTTATAAAGAGTGATATGAGTTGTAAAGCATGGTTTGTTCTCTATGTAATAAAGAGTGATATGAGTTATAATGTATGGTTTGTTCTCTATGTAATAAAGGGTGATATGAATTGTAAAGCATGGTTTGTTCTCTATGTAATAAAGGGTGATATGAGTTGTAAAGCATGGTTTGTTCTTTATGTAATAAAGAGTGATACGAGTTGTAAAGCACGGTTTGTAATAAACAAAGACTCGGGTAAAAAATTGTGTTTTGTTCTCTATGTAATAAACAGTGACGTCGGTAGTTTAGCGATGGTTTTTTTCTTTGTGTACTGAACAATTACGTAGGTTGTAAAGGATTATTTGTTCTCTATGTAATAAAGAGTGATGTTTGTAGTAAAACACGGTTTGTTCTCTGTGTAATAAAGTTATATGAGTAAAACACGATTTGTTCTCTGTGTAACAAACAGTGACGTAAGTAGTAAAGCATGGTTTGTTCTCTCTGTAATAGGTGAAAGCTGGAGATGAGGTAACGTCGAAACGTTGGTTTCTGATATATCAGTAAGTGCTAATACCCTATTAGCCGTCCTGAGATAGAAAAATAAAATTTATTACAGTTTTCTCTCAACAGATGGCAGACAGAATTTATGGTGTGGAGAAGTGCACTGGTTGGTCTATAAACTTAAAAGGTGTGTTTTTCTGCTCACAGGTAGTTGTGAATCCGGACTTTAGTAGATAAAGTTTTTATTAATAGCGCCGTTAGTTGCTTTAAAGCAAGTTTGAGTTTTGTCATACGTCGTATGTTTCTTTAATAAGAATGTTAGCAGTCTGTTCGTTGAAACGTATAACGGCTTGGTTATTGTTGGTACTTCATCATCAAATCGATGGGGGTCCTGTTTCCACGTCCTGGATAAGAGGTGTGTAATCATTTTATTATAATTAGTATAAAAGCGTTTCACATAAAAGTGTCACCTTTAAAGTTTTTAATAAGCTATAGAGATATTAAGAGTTAATAGGTATATGTAATTCGTGGTTAGTTTTATATTAACTTGTTTAACGTGTGTACAAGAATATCGAGTCCGCTGGCCAACTTATTAATATCAAAATTTCCTCTTTATTGTTGTGATGGTCAAATTACAAAGTTATCAACACAATTACTTAAACTTCACGAAATATCTTTTACCGGAATGTGGACTCAACTGGTTGACTCTTAAATACAATACCTTTTGACGTTTTAGTTTGTTTTAATTCATGTTTACGTAGTGGGTCATTTGTGCCCGGTACACAAAGAGTAACTGAGCCCTGGATTTTAGCGTTGAAGGTATGCAAACTTCTTGCTCGTCTCCTGGAAGATAATTTTTACACAAGTATTCAGTACGTTTGTTGTCTTTTCAATACAGTATCTTACTTACATATTTGCAGAAAAGAAATATTTATGGTTTTGGATACAAATGATCCACTGTAGTTACTACACGTTAACATGTCACAGTTAGTCTTGGTGCTTTCTCTCCGGTTGATCGGTAGCTCAGAATAGGTACGACTAATATCTTTGTCGTAAATATACGCTCCGAGTAATTACAAGCAACAATGTATAATCCGAAACCAGTACTTCTAAATTTTGATGCAGTAATCGCGTTACCCTTAACTTAAATGTTTATAAGTTTCAGAAAAACCCAGTTCTTATCCTCCAGCAAAGCTGGAAGTTCTGATATTAACGAAAGGCCTCTTAGAAAGTAATTTGTGAGAAACGAAAGATAAATCTGAAATTCTATTTTTACGCGCCTCTAATTTAGAATTCGAAATAGATAAATTGAAAGGTGAAAAAAATAACAAGTAACTTTATTTACAAATTTTTAAGTTTTAATTGGATAATTATTCTGGTTACAAAATCTAGAACAAAAATATACTCTTCAGAAAAAGAAATGCAAAAGGGATATTTTTGTTATTTTAAAGAGAAATATATGTATTAACGTTACAAGCTCAGAGTATGTGATGTTACACGTGTTAAGGCACTGATTGTCAGACCAAAATGACAATAAAAGTTGTGCACTTTGAAAACGGAGTAAAACATCGGATTTTTCGCCAAAACGCATTCGTGTCCAATAAATTTGTTTGAGAGATTTGCATGTTCTGCAAGTGCAACATGTGCAAAATCCCTATAAAAGTGACGGGCTCTCGGTTTCCATAGCTCAGTGTTAAGCCACCGACACGCAATACAGTTACGCCGAGACTGACTGAAGAACAACGCAACAATGCCATTGGTCGCTTGGAAGTAGATCTCGATCAGATGTTGCCAGAGCTGTGAATGTCCACCCAAGCACCATCACAAGGCTATGGAATCGTCACCAACAACATGGATCAACTCGTGACCGTCCACGATCTGGCAGACCTCGTGTGACCACGCCCGCACAAGTCCGCTACATCCGGTTACGTCACCTTCGGGATAGGACCACCACTACGACGTCTGCTGCCTCAACCATACCAGGGCTGCGTAGGATTTCAGATCAGACCATACGCAACCGTCGACGAGATTCTTAGGCCCCATGTGCAACCCATCATGGTGAATGTCAACGACGTTTTTCAACATGACAACGCCCGTCCTCACACAGCCCGACTCATCACTGTCTTCTTGAGACACCACAACATCAACGTTCTTCCCTTGCCCTCCAGATCACCAGATTTAAACCCCATCGAACATCTTTGGGACGAGTTGGACTGACGTCTGCGACGGCGACAACCTCAACCGCAGACTCTACCTCAGCTTGCAGCAGCTTTGCAGGCTGAGTGGACAGCCATTCCACAGGATGTGATTTGTCATCTCATCGCTTCCATAGGCAGGAGATGCCAAGCAGTTATTGATGCTCACGGGGGGCATACTCGTTATTGACGTTGAGTGACGTTAAACTTCACCTAGTGAGCGTGGACTTCGCCTTTGCAGACTTTGGATGTTCAGCAGTGAACGTGCAAAGTTTCACACATGTCACACAGAACTACCCGGAATAAACTTGTTAACAATGTCTCAAATTTTGCCTTTTGCGTTTCTTTTTTTGAAGAGTATATAATTATACTCTGTTCAGGTATTTAGAAATGTTTTGCAGCGGAGTTAAATAAACAATCAGTTGATCGCGAGGCCTACATAGTAACGTGCTTTGCTCTCACGACAGAAGACATTACGGACACACTAGTTTTAAATATGTGATACAGTTAACGATATTCAGTAAAACTCGCAGTGTTTTGTATCTGATTTACACCAGTGTACATAATAATAAGAAGCAGAAATGTTTTAAAGTTACGTATTTTTTCTTGTTGCTCAGACGATACATTCTTTGGGAGTTTCCTTGTCCTCGAATTTGCGAGTTCTGTAAATCTTAATATAAAGCCAGTAACATCACAACTAGCGTTAGCTGGATGACCAATGATAGAGTTATGTAAATCTTAATATAAAGCCAGTAACATCACAACTAGTGTTAGCTGGATGACCAATGATAGAGTTCTGTAAATCTTAATATAAAGCCAGTAACATCGCAAGTAGTGTTAGCTGGATGACCAATGATAGAGTTAGGTAAATCTTAATATAAAACCAGTAACATCACAACTAGTGTTAGCTGGATGACCAATGATAGAGTTATGTAAATCTTAATATAAAGCCAGTCGCACCACAATTGGTGTAATTTATTATGGGGAGCCACTGCCATTAGAACTTAAATGAGATAAGTTGACTCCAGCACCATGGCGAATGTCATTTATCAAAACGTTGACATCTGTATGTTGATATTTCTTCCCAGTTTCTCTGTTTCTTGATGACGAAAACCCACTTGAAACAAAAATGTATCTCAGAACTGCTGTTATGGGTATTAACACTTTGACCTTCCTACATTATCTTCAGGTTAACAGAGTTAACGTTGATCTGCGCTTTATTACCAAAAATGTTAATACCAGCAGTTCTGAGATGCATTACTCTCCATCTTTCTTTTTAAGTTATTTTCGATTTTCTTTGAAATATATTAATGAAAGACTAGATAATAAACTCTGCGTAACTCTGAGATTCTAGTATTTACTCGAATATATCGTTAAAATGGTGATTCAGAGTAAAGATTTATCGGTTAACAGCTCTGTGTTCCTTCAGATGAACAGTTAATACACTGAAACTCAGCCTTACACGTACCACTGTACTCGTGTATGTTGATGATACAATTGCCGAGTTCACGTCTACAGAACACGTACGTAGTTTTACAATCACGTTAACTCTATACACCCCAACAAAAAAACAACAACAACCAAATAGTATTTCTTAACCTCAAAATCACAAGAACCGATACACAATTCAAAACAAAGATTAACAGAAAAATCACCCATACCGGATTATACATTCCCTGGGACTCAGCACATGATATAAAACAAAAACTCGTCATATTAAGAAACAAATAAACACAGCCACAAACTTATGGTCACCTGATAAAATCAACAATGAAATAAACAAAATAAAACAATACTTCATCAACATCAAAAAATTTCATCAAAAAAACGTGGAAAAAATTATACACACACCCAGACAAACAATAAATCCCAAGATACAACAAACTACAAAACCTTATGCTGCTGTATATCATATGTTCCTGACATCAGTGAAAAATAACAAACATTTGGAAAAAAACTTATAACAAAACACAACATTCCAGTAAACACCAGATTTATTCAAAAACCAGGCACAAAACTGAGGTCTATACTATGTAAAAACTACACTGACAAACACCACACCAACATTATTTATAAAATACAATGTGATAACTGCCACGACTTCTATATTGGAGAAACAAGTAGAAAAATGGAAATCAGATTCAAAGAACATAAAAAGTCACCTTCACACGTTTTCGAACACTGCAAGTCAAATAAACACAGCATAACCATAGAAAACATCCAAATATTAAGTAGGGAAACAAATAAAAACAAACGTAAAATCAAAGAAGCCTGTAGTTACTACACGTTAACATGTCACGGTTAATCTGTCGTTATTACACTTTAACAGGTCACAGTTAGTTCAGGAGTTAACACAGTGTTAGTCTATGGCGTTACTAGGAGTTAACACGTCAGTTAGTGTTAGTCTATAGTGTTAATAGGAGTTAACACGTCATTGTTAATCTACAGCGTTACTAGAAGTTAACACAGTGTTATTCTATAGTGTTACTAAACGTAAAATTTGACCATTAAGTTATGTTTGATCGCCATTCGTAAGTCGGAACCGAAACTATGGTAAAACTTATAAAACATCGAGTGTTGGAAGCGAGTTGCTAAACACTGCACGTGGGTCAGCTTGATTGTGAGAGTACCTGTTTGACATCAGAGAATTGCAAGTTGTGTCCTATTCAAAATGTTCTCTGTCAAGCCATTCATTCGGCGTTAATAGAAACTTACACAAAATATAAAAATAGCGAACGTGCATATTTTCTATCATCTTCGCTGCTTCTCCACAATACCGACGGATAAATGAACCAACGTGTGATCAGACGGTAACTGTGACGGTTTTAAAGTGATTATATTTATCCCAGCCAATGGTTCTTAATGGTGTAATTTTTCGATGACTTCATCACAAAAGATAAAATATCTATTAAATCTTCGATTTTAACACCTCGAACAATAGCACGGGAAGGTAATAGTTTATTTGGAATGTTCCGGGGGACTGTCCACCTATCTATCTGTTTCGTTCGTATTAGTATGTCATTTTAATTCGCGTATTCATCCATCTTATGGGATTAAAAGTTATATACCATTAAAACACGGTGTGTGATAGTACAACACCACATATTATTTAAGTCCGAACAACAATGGATGATAAACGTACCAATATAAATGTTTATTTTATAAATCGTGGGTGATATTTACTTCAGTTAACGTACTTTCATGTCTACAAAATATACAATAACTATTGTTTCAGGTCATACCTCAAGTTAAGGTTCCCTCATGGGGCTCGATCATACAACACTGAAGGTGTGTAATGCAAAAAACTCAGGGTTTAGTCCCTGCTGCTGTCAAAGTCAGTCTAAAACGTTACATTAACCCACTTCTGAAGATTGACTCGGACATCAGTAGTGTACTTTATTAGTGAGTCACTAGTAATATATATATATATATATATATATATATATATTTATTAGCGAGTCACCAGTAGTAGTGTATTTAATTAGCGAGTCACCAGTAGCAATGTACTTTATTGGCGAGTCACCAGTAGCAGTGTACTTTATTGGCGAGTCACCAGTAGCAGTGTACTTTATTGGCGAGTCACCAGTAGCAGTGTACTTTATTGGCGAGTCACCAGTAGCAGTGTACTTTATTGGCGAGTCACCAGTAGCAGTGTACTTTATTGGCGAATCACCAGTAGCAGTGTACTTTATTGGCGAGTCACCAGTTGTAGTGTACTTTATTGGCGAGTCACCAGTTGTAGTGTACTTTATTGGCGAGTCACCAGTTGTAGTGTACTTTATTGGCGAGTCACCAGTAGTAGTGTACTTTATTGGCGAGTCACCAGTAGTAGTGTACTTTATTGGCGAGTCACCAGTAGTAGTGTACTTTATTGGCGAGTCACCAGTAGTAGTGTACTTTATTGGCGAGTCACCAGTAGTAGTGTATTGGCGAGTCACCAGTACTTTACTTTATTGGCGAGTCACCAGTTGTAGTGTACTTTATTGGCGAGTCACCAGTAGTAGTGTACTTTATTGGCGAGTCACCAGTAGTAGTGTACTTTATTGGCGAGTCACCAGTAGTAGTGTACTTTATTGGCGAGTCACCAGTAGTAGTGTACTTTATTAGCGAGTCACCAGTAGCAGTGTACTTTATTAGCGAGTCACCAGTAGTAGTGTACTTTATTAGCGAGTCACCAGTAGTATGTACTTTATTAGCGAGTCACCAGTAGTATGTACTTTATTAGCGAGTCACCAGTAGTAGTGTACTTTATTAGCGAGTCACCAGTAGTATGTACTTTATTAGTGAGTCACACTGCAGTATCTTTTGTTTGTTTAAACATGTAATGTAATTACTATTGTTGATTTTGTAACTTCATTTAATGCCATGTATCTAATGATAATATTTGGGAGTTATTAATTTTGAATATCCTAAATAGAATTTTTGATCGATATCTAATAGGTGAGAAATGGAGTCCGGTGGTTTAGATGTTCGGTAACGACACCGGTGTCACGATGTACCGGTTAATCGAAGAAACGACACAAGTACAGATATACCTAAATAAATGACATTGTTCTATTGCAGGACTGGTACCATGTTGATTGTTTTCCGTTAAAAGAGAGAGGGTAAAAATTAAAATTGCTTTCGTTATCAAGAGCGTAATGCTTTCTAGGAAATACTTTAAATTATCCAGAATTAGCTTGTCATGCCCTCTGGTGACGGTTTAAACAGCAAATGAAATTTTCTCCGTATTTTAATGTAAACCTTTGAACAGTTTACTATTCCTGGATTATGTAAACATAAAGAGCCCCGTGATTAACATAACAAAATAAACCCCTTCCTCCTTGACTTTGAAACAAAAAGGAAAAAAAATGATTAGTTATAAGTAGAACAAAGTGTTATGTAAAGTTGATGAACTATAACGCATTATAAGAATATTACTGTTATATCATGTGATATAGACACCTAGTGGAATGAAAGTGTTACCTTTATGGCAGAAATTGTTTTTTTTTTTTAATAAAATAAATACATTGACAATGAAACAGGGACAAAATCTGATATTCAGAAACAAGACACAATCACAGCAGGGGCACTACTGTGTGTTGTGAAACTAAATCGTATATATTACGAACTGTGGTGTCTGTCCGTACGTTCGTCTGATACTTGAAAAGCTGTACACGCAGACAAAGCTCAACATTCACTTTTAAAATGACGATAGAACAGGCATGAATAATGTTAATGTCAAATTATATTTCACAAACAGGATATTCTACAATGATGTTATATTACAAACCAGGATATTCTACAATAATGTTATATTACAAACCAGGATATTCTACAATGATGTTATATTACAAACCAGGATATTCTACAATGATGTTATATTTATTCTACAATGATGTTATATTACAAACCAGGATATTCTACAATGATGTTATATTACAAACCAGGATATTCTACAATTATGTTATATTACAAACCAGGTTATTCTACAATGATGTTATATTACAAACCAGGATATTCTACAATTATGTTATATTACAAACCAGGTTAACAATGATGTTATATTACAAACCAGGATATTCTACAATGATGTTATATTACAAACCAGGTTATTCTACAATGATGTTATATTACAAACCAGGTTATTCTACAATGATGTTATATTACAAACCAGGATATTCCACATCGATATCAAATTGCAAACAGGATATTTTATATTAATGCTGTATTATAAAAACATGATATTTTATATTAATGCTATATTATAAAAACATATTTTATATTAATGCTGTATTATAAAAACATATTTTATATTAATGCTGTATTATAAAAACATGATATTTTATATTAATGCTATATTATAAAAACATGATATTTTATATTAATGCTATATTATAAAAACATGATATTTTATATTAATGCTACATTATAAAAACATGATATTTTATATTAATGCTATATTATAAAAACATGATATTTTATATTAATGCTATGTTATAAAAACATGATATTTTATATTAATGCTATATTATAAAAACAGATATTTTATATTAATGCTATATTATAAAAACAGATATTTTATATTAATGCTATATTATAAAAACAGATATTTTGTATTGATGCTATATTATAAAAACAGGATATTTTATATTGATGCTATATTATAAAAACAGGATATTTTATATTAATGCTATATTATAACAACAGGATATTTTATATTAATGCTATATTATAAAAACAGGATATTTTATATTAATGCTGTATTATAAAAACATGATATTTTATATTAATGCTATATTATAACAACAGATATTTTATATTAAATTGTTAAGAATTAATTACACTATTATTTACCTTTCACAATGTGATGTAACTAGATTTACGGAGTGTTATTGTTGGGTGTATCTTAACACAACCGAAATGATCAACAATTGCTTTTCACTGTCGGTGGTAAAAGTGGTTCAGATATCTAGCTATAGGTGAAACCAAGAATGTCACACAATTAACCTTTTAAAAGTCTAAAGTAATTTAAATTTATAGATGAACCCAAACTTTGCCTGTAACTGAGGACGGGTACTTTTGCTTCTATACGGATATTATGAAGTAAGATTAATTCACAGATAGAAAATATGGCCTGTTGTGAAACTAACTTATGAAATTAAAAACAGTTAGTAATTTGTTTATATAACCAACAAAAATGTGGATTAACAAAAGATATATTTAAATAAAAAAAAACAGTCCTCAAAGAATAGTTTCTGTGAGGACTACTTGCGGTTATTCTTTTCGTTTTGGTTCTGTTTATGATGTTTCTTAATGTGTGTTTGTTCCACAAGTATATATAACTACACAATCAGTTATACCAAACTTACAAACTAATAACTACAGGATCAGACGTAATACCAAACTTACAGACTAATAAATACAGGATCAGTCGTAATACCAAACTTACAGACTAATAACAACAGGATCAGTCGTAATACCAAACTTACAGACTAATAACTACAGGATCAGTCGTAATACCAAACTTACAGACTAATAACAACAGGATCAGTCGTAATACCAAACTTACAGACTAATAACTACAGGATCAGTCGTAATACCAAACTTAGACTAATAACTACAGGATCAGTCGTAATACCAAACTTACAGACTAATAACTACAGGATCAGTCGTAATACCAAACTTACAGACTAATAACTACAGGATCAGTCGTAATACCAAACTTACAGACTAATAACTACAGGATCAGTCGTAATACCAAACTTACAGACTAATAACTACAGGATCAGTCGTAATACCAAACTTACAGATTAATAACAACAGGATCAGTCGTAATACCAAACTTACAGACTAATAACAACAGGATCAGTCGTAATACCAAACTTACAGACTAATAACTACAGGATCAGTCGTAATACCAAACTTAGACTAATAACTACAGGATCAGTCGTAATACCAAACTTACAGACTAATAACTACAGGATCAGTCGTAATACCAAACTTACAGACTAATAACTACAGGATCAGTCGTAATACCAAACTTACAGACTAATAACAACAGGATCAGTCGTAATACCAAACTTAGACTAATAACTACAGGATCAGTCGTAATACCAAACTTACAGACTAATAACTACAGGATCAGTCGTAATACCAAACTTAGACTAATAACTACAGGATCAATCGTAATACCAAACTTAGACTAATAACTACAGGATCAGTCGTAATACCAAACTTAGACTAATAACTACAGGATCAATCGTAATACCAAACTAACAGACTAATAACAACAGGATCAGTCGTAATACCAAACTTAGACTAATAACTACAGGATCAGTCGTAATACCAAACGTAGACTAATAACTACAGGATCAATCGTAATACCAAACTTAGACTAATAACTACAGGATCAGTCGTAATACCAAACTTACAGACTAATAACAACAGGATCAGTCGCAATACCAAACTTAGACTAATAACTACAGGATCAATCGTAATACCAAACTTAGACTAATAACTACAGGATCAGTCGTAATACCAAACTTAGACTAATAACTAGAGGATCAGTCGTAATACCAAACTTAGACTAATAACTAGAGGATCAATCGTAATACCAAACTTAGACTAATAACTACAGGATCAGTCGTAATACCAAACTTACAGACTAATAACAACAGGATCAGTCGCAATACCAAACTTAGACTAATAACTACAGGATCAATCGTAATACCAAACTTAGACTAATAACTACAGGATCAGTCGTAATACCAAACTTAGACTAATAACTAGAGGATCAGTCGTAATACCAAACTTAGACTAATAACTACAGGATCAGTCGTAATACCAAACTTAGACTAATAACTACAGGATCAGTCGTAATACCAAACTTACAGACTAATAACAACAGGATCAGTCGTAATACCAAACTTAGACTAATAACTACAGGATCAATCGTAATACCAAACTTAGACTAATAACTACAGGATCAGTCGTAATACCAAACTTAGACTAATAACTAGAGGATCAGTCGTAATACCAAACTTAGACTAATAACTACAGGATCAGTCGTAATACCAAACTTAGACTAATAACTAGAGGATCAGTCGTAATACCAAACTTAGACTAATAACTACAGGATCAGTCGTAATACCAAACTTAGACTAATAACTAGAGGATCAGTCGTAATACCAAACTTGCAGACTAATAACTACAGGATCAGTCGTAATACCAAACTTGCAGACTACTAACTACAGGATCAGTCGTAATACCAAACTTACAGACTAGTAACTACAGGATCAGTCGTAATACCAAACTTCCAGACTAGTAACTGGAGGATCAGTTATAATACCAAACTTACAGACTAATTATTACAGGTTTAAAGTACAGGTTGAATAATCATCAATTTTTGGATTTTATGTTGAACACATATTACCATATTACTATTAGGTTACCGTTGTTGTGTTTCAAGTGTCTCTGTATAGAAACATGTTATACATACGTTCTGAGACGGAGACGTCATTGTTGTTGTGTTCCAAGTCTCTCTATAGAAACATGTTATACATACATTCTGACACGGAGACGTCATTGTTGTTGTGTTCCAAGTGTCTCTCTGTAGAAACATGTTATACATACGTTCTGAGACGGAGACGTCATTGTTGTTGTGTTCCAAGTGTCTCTCTATAGAAACATGTTATACATACGTTCTGAGACGGAGACGTCATTGTTGTTGTGTTCCAAGTGTCTCTCTATAGAAACATGTTATAGATACGTTCTGAGACGGAGACGTCATTGTTGTTTGTTCCAAGTGTCTCTCTATAGAAACATGTTATAGATACGTTCTGAGACGGAGACGTCATTGATGTTGTGTTCCAAGTGTCTCTCTATAGAAACATGTTATAGATACGTTCTGAGACGGAGACGTCATTGTTGTTTGTTCCAAGTGTCTCTCTATAGAAACATGTTATACATACGTTCTGAGACGGAGACGTCATTGTTGTTGTGTTCCAAGTGTCTCTCTATAGAAACATGTTATAGATACGTTCTGAGACGGAGACGTCATTGTTGTTTGTTCCAAGTGTCTCTCTATAGAAACATATTATAGATACGTTCTGAGACGGAGACGTCATTGTTGTTTGTTCCAAGTGTCTCTGTATAGAAACATGTTATACATACGTTCTGAGACGGAGACGTCATTGTTGTTGTGTTCCAAGTCTCTCTATAGAAACATGTTATACATACGTTCTGAGACGGAGACGTCATTGTTGTTGTGTTCCAAGTGTCTCTCTATAGAAACATGTTATAGATACGTTCTGAGACGGAGACGTCATTGTTGTTTGTTCCAAGTGTCTCTCTATAGAAACATGTTATAGATACGTTCTGAGACGGAGACGTCATTGTTGTTGTGTTCCAAGTGTCTCTCTATAGAAACATGTTATAGATACGTTCTGAGACGGAGACGTCATTGTTGTTTGTTCCAAGTGTCTCTCTATAGAAACATGTTATAGATACGTTCTGAGACGGAGACGTCATTGTTGTTTGTTCCAAGTGTCTCTTTATAGAAACATGTTATAGATACGTTCTGAGACGGAGACGTCATTGTTGTTGTGTTCCAAGTGTCTCTCTATAGAAACATGTTATAGATACGTTCTGAGACGGAGACGTCATTGTTGTTTGTTCCAAGTGTCTCTCTATAGAAACATGTTATAGATACGTTCTGAGACGGAGACGTCATTGTTGTTGTGTTCCAAGTGTCTCTCTATAGAAACATGTTATAGATACGTTCTGAGACGGAGACGTCATTGTTGTTTGTTCCAAGTGTCTCTATAGAAACATGTTATAGATACGTTCTGAGACGGAGACGTCATTGTTGTTGTGTTCCAAGTGTCTCTCTATAGAAACATGTTATACATACGTTCTGAGACGGAGACGTCATTGTTGTTGTGTTCCAAGTGTCTCTTTATAGAAACATGTTATAGATACGTTCTGAGACAGAGACGTCATTGTTGTTTGTTCCAAGTGTCTCTCTATAGAAACATGTTATAGATACGTTCTGAGACGGAGACGTCATTGTTGTTTGTTCCAAGTGTCTCTCTATAGAAACATGTTATAGATACGTTCTGAGACGGAGACGTCATTGTTGTTGTGTTCCAAGTGTCTCTCTATAGAAACATGTTATACATACGTTCTGAGACGGAGACGTCATTGTTGTTTGTTCCAAGTGTCTCTCTATAGAAACATGTTATAGATACGTTCTGAGACGGAGACGTCATTGTTGTTTGTTCCAAGTGTCTCTCTATAGAAACATGTTATAGATACGTTCTGAGACGGAGACGTCATTGTTGTTTGTTCCAAGTGTTCCAAGTGTCTCTCTATAGAAACATGTTATAGATACGTTCTGAGACGGAGACGTCATTGTTGTTTGTTCCAAGTGTCTCTCTATAGAAACATGTTATAGATACGTTCTGAGACGGAGACGTCATTGTTGTTTGTTCCAAGTGTCTCTCTATAGAAACATGTTATAGATACGTTCTGAGACGGAGACGTCATTGTTGTTTGTTCCAAGTGTCTCTCTATAGAAACATGTTATAGATACGTTCTGAGACGGAGACGTCATTGTTGTACGTTGTTCTCTATAGAAACATGTTATAGATACGTTCTGTCTCTATAGAAACATGTTATAGATACGTTCTGAGACGGAGACGTCATTGTTGTTTGTTCCAAGTGTCTCTATAGAAACATGTTATAGATACGTTCTGAGACGGAGACGTCATTGTTGTTTGTTCCAAGTGTCTCTCTATAGAAACATGTTATACATACGTTCTGAGACGGAGGTAGCAATAAACGATTAAGTTGTTTTAGAATTCGGTAAAAGTTAAAATACTCGTTTATTAGAAAAAGTTGGAATCTGTACTCACGTTATATCACAAATTCAAGTAGTGCCCTCTATTGTGAAATTGGGAAAATAGCATTAAATATGGTGGTATTTAATAGTAGAAATCATTTTGAGACAAAATCGCCCGTTTAAAACTACTCTTAAAACGTATTAATATTAACAATGACTATTTCACAGTGTTGACTAAGCAAAACTAAAGCTTACTGTACTTTTAAAGTCGCTTAAATCGATATGCACGTGTTCACGAAACAATTCACTATTTGAATGAATTTTCGTCCAGTATGTGGTTTTTCCAGACGAGCGTACAAAAACATAATTAATCGAATTTTGCTAATTTTTTTATAAAACTCTTCTCTAAAGATCTAGTGATTCCCTACCGTTCCTAATAGGATACTAATTCATATATGTGAAATACACGCTTTACTACTTTGGACAAATAACCAGATTTGAGGGTAGATTGGTAGAGAGCCTGATGGGTAATAAAATCTCATCAGACGGAAACGTCACGCTTGGTATTTCTGGTGGAAAAAAAGAAAGTATAACAACATTTAAAAAATGTATAAAGACAGGTGTGGATCGATGTACACAGAACCAGCTATCTATAGTAATGTAGAAATTTTTAATCTTACAATAAGTACTGAAGCAAGGAAATCAAAACTACAAAAACAGAGTTCCCTAAAAATTATATCCCAACTTTGGCAAATCACTGTAATTACATTAGTCTGAATCAAAGTAGGGCTAACATTTTTGTTTAATTTTAAGTAACTTGTTTGTGTTTCTTTTTTAGTTTTAACTTTCTTGTTTTAAACATCTTTCATCTTATTTAACTTTCTATATTATTATAGCTAGCTAGGTTACATGTATACCGACCCACACTTGTCTCTGTAAATTTTAAATTGTTTCTCATACCTAATTTAATTTGGTACACTGGTCCTAATAACTTGGGTCACAAGTAAATCAAGAACACTGACAGTTTTTAAGTCATACAGGTCTAGGGTAGTTCTTTGCTTTGCATCCCGTTACAAGAGTGAAAGTCACATCCACTATTTGGTCTGATAAAGAGTAATCTAAGAGTTGATGGTTGGTAGGGTTGAAGATCTACCTTTCCTTCAGCCTAATACAGAAATACGAAAAGGTTTTTATAAAACTTATCGAACCTGTTTTTAAACCACGTAATAAAAAAACCACTCACATTTTAAGGTATTGTTGTAGCACAGATTTTTCGAGGGTGTTCCTCCCTTAACGTTTGTACAAACTTGAACATTTGGACACTGTTGTAAAGTGTGGCAGGCCTACATTACAAATGACGTTAACTAACATACGACACATCAACTTAGCTACGAAGTTACTTTGTGTAAATTATACACTGAGTAATTCAAAATCTATCTTAAAAGTCACACACTCTCTCTTAACTGTCATTGGACGGCAAGAAACATCTCACGTCACAAACGAAGTTTCTAGATCTTCCATTCTCATAGGAGCAAAACTTCTAATTTTCAAGTTATCATTAAAACATGCAACTTTCTCTACCTAACATTTAAGTTAAAACATTAAACTTGTGGTTTACTATTGTTAAAAATGTTGAATATTACAATCGTTGGATTTTAAAAACAAAGGTCATGTGCCCTTGTTCACTGATTACCTCACCATGTTTGAAAATAAATTAGAAACAGTAACCGTATATATTGATTACGAGACTTTCATCGTTAATAATCATAAATATAACATCCTGCATTGATTACTTGACTGTTATTGTTAGTAATTATAAACTGTATCCTTGTACAGTGATTACTTGACTGTTATTGTTAGTAATTATAAACTGTATCCTTGTACAGTGATTACTTGACTTTTATTGTTAGTAATTACAAACTGTATCCTTGTACACTGATTACTTGACTGTTATTGTTAGTAATTACAAACTGTATCCTTGTACACTGATTACTTGACTGTTATTGTTAGTAATTATAAACTGTATCCTTGTACACTGATTACTTGACTGTTATTGTTAGTAATTATAAACTGTATCCTTGTACACTGATTACTTGACTGTTATTGTTAGTAATTATAAACTGTATCCTTGTACAGTGATTACTTGACTTTTATTGTTAGTAATTACAAACTGTATCCTTGTATACTGATTACTTGACTGTTATTGTTAGTAATTACAAACTGTATCCTTGTACACTGATTACTTGACTGTTATTGTTAGTAATTACAAACTGTATCCTTGTACACTGATTACTTGACTGTTATTGTTAGTAATTATAAACTGTATCCTTGTACACTGATTACTTGACTGTTATTGTTAGTAATTATAAACTGTATCCTTGTACACTGATTACTTGACTGTTATTGTTAGTAATTATAAACTGTATCCTTGTACACTGATTACTTGACTGTTATTGTTAGTAATTACAAACTGTATCCTTGTACACTGATTACTTGACTGTTATTGTTAGTAATTATAAACTGTATCCTTGTACACTGATTACTTGACTGTTATTGTTAGTAATTATAAACTGTATCCTTGTACACTGATTACTTGACTGTTATTGTTAGTAATTATAAACTGTATCCTTGTACACTGATTACTTGACTGTTATTGTTAGTAATTATAAACTGTATCCTTGTACACTGATTACTTGACTGTTATTGTTAGTAATTATAAACTGTATCCTTGTACACTGATTACTTGACTGTTATTGTTAGTAATTATAAACTGTATCCTTGTACACTGATTACTTGACTGTTATTGTTAGTAATTATAAACTGTATCCTTGTACACTGATTACTTGACTGTTATTGTTAGTAATTATAAACTGTATCCTTGTACAGTGATTACTTGACTGTTATTGTTAGTAATTATAAACTGTATCCTTGTACAGTGATTACTTGACTGTTATTGTTAGTAATTATAAACTGTATCCTTGTTGTACAGTGATTACTTGACTGTTATTGTTAGTAATTATAAACTGTATCCTTGTACAGTGATTACTTGACTGTTATTGTTAGTAATTATAAACTGTATCCTTGTACAGTGATTACTTGACTGTTATTGTTAGTAATTATAAACTGTATCCTTGTACAGTGATTACTTGACTGTTATTGTTAGTAATTATAAACTGTATCCTTGTACAGTGATTACTTGACTGTTATTGTTAGTAATTATAAACTGTATCCTTGTACAGTGATTACTTGACTGTTATTGTTAGTAATTATAAACTGTATCCTTGTACACTGATTACTTGACTGTTATTGTTAGTAATTATAAACTGTATCCTTGTACACTGATTACTTGACTGTTATTGTTAGTAATTATAAACTGTATCCTTGTACAGTGATTACTTGACTGTTATTGTTAGTAATTATAAACTGTATCCTTGTACACTGATTACTTGACTGTTATTGTTAGTAATTATAAACTGTATCCTTGTACACTGATTACTTGACTGTTATTGTTAGTAATTATAAACTGTATCCTTGTACACTGATTACTTGACTGTTATTGTTAGTAATTATAAACTGTATCCTTGTACACTGATTACTTCACTGTTATTGTTAGTAATTATAAACTGTATCCTTGTACACTGATTACTTGACTGTTATTGTTAGTACAAACTGTATTCTTGTACAGTGATTACTTGACTGTTATTGTTAGTAATTATAAACTGTATCCTTGTACACTGATTACTTGACTGTTATTGTTAGTAATTATAAACTGTATCCTTGTACACTGATTACTTGACTGTTATTGTTAGTAATTATAAACTGTATCCTTGTACACTGATTACTTGACTGTTATTGTTAGTAATTATAAACTGTATCCTTGTACAGTGATTACTTGTACTGTTATTGTTAGTAATTATAAACTGTATCCTTGTACACTGATTACTTGACTGTTATTGTTAGTAATTATAAACTGTATCCTTGTACAGTGATTACTTGACTGTTATTGTTAGTAATTATAAACTGTATTCTTGTACAGTGATTACTTGACTGTTATTGTTAGTAATTATAAACTGTATCCTTGTACACTGATTACTTGACTGTTATTGTTAGTAATTATAAACTGTATCCTTGTACACTGATTACTTGACTGTTATTGTTAGTAATTATAAACTGTATCCTTGTACACTGATTACTTGACTGTTATTGTTAGTAATTATAAACTGTATCCTTGTACAGTGATTACTTGACTGTTATTGTTAGTAATTATAAACTGTATCCTTGTACAGTGATTACTTGACTGTTATTGTTAGTAATTATAAACTGTATCCTTGTACAATGATTACTTGTACACTGTTATTGTTAGTAATTATAAACTGTATCCTTGTACACTGATTACTTGACTGTTATTGTTAGTAATTATAAACTGTATCCTTGTACACTGATTACTTGACTGTTATTGTTAGTAATTATAAACTGTATCCTTGTACACTGATTACTTGACTGTTATTGTTAGTAATTATAAACTGTATCCTTGTACACTGATTACTTGACTGTTATTGTTAGTAATTATAAACTGTATCCTTGTACACTGATTACTTGACTGTTATTGTTAGTAATTATAAACTGTATCCTTGTACAGTGATTACTTGACTGTTATTGTTAGTAATTATAAACTGTATCCTTGTACACTGATTACTTGACTGTTATTGTTAGTAATTATAAACTGTATCCTTGTACACTGATTACTTGACTGTTATTGTTAGTAATTATAAACTGTATCCTTGTACACTGATTACTTGACTGTTATTGTTAGTAATTATAAACTGTATCCTTGTACACTGATTACTTGACTGTTATTGTTAGTAATTATAAACTGTATCCTTGTACACTGATTACTTGACTGTTATTGTTAGTAATTACAAACTGTATCCTTGTACACTGATTACTTGACTGTTATTGTTAGTAATTAATTATCCTTGTAAACTGATTACTTCCTTGTCCAGTGATTACTTGACTGTTATTGTTAGTAATTATAAACTGTATCCTTGTACACTGATTACTTGACTGTTATTGTTAGTAATTATAAACTGTATCCTTGTACACTGATTACTTGACTGTTATTGTTAGTAATTATAAACTGTATCCTTGTACACTGATTACTTGACTGTTATTGTTAGTAATTATTATAAACTGTATCCTTGTACACTGATTACTTGACTGTTATTGTTAGTAATTATAAACTGTATCCTTGTACACTGATTACTTGACTGTTATTGTTAGTAATTATAAACTGTATCCTTGTACACTGATTACTTGACTGTTATTGTTAGTAATTATAAACTGTATCCTTGTACAGTGATTACTTGACTGTTATTGTTAGTAATTATAAACTGTATCCTTGTACAGTGATTACTTGACTGTTATTGTTAGTAATTATAAACTGTATCCTTGTACAGTGATTACTTGACTGTTATTGTTAGTAATTATAAACTGTATCCTTGTACACTGATTACTTGACTGTTATTGTTAGTAATTATAAACTGTATCCTTGTACAGTGATTACTTGACTGTTATTGTTAGTAATTATAAACTGTATCCTTGTACACTGATTACTTGACTGTTATTGTTAGTAATTATAAACTGTATCCTTGTACACTGATTACTTGACTGTTATTGTTAGTAATTATAAACTGTATCCTTGTACACTGATTACTTGACTGTTATTGTTAGTAATTATAAACTGTATCCTTGTACACTGATTACTTGACTGTTATTGTTAGTAATTATAAACTGTATCCTTGTACACTGATTACTTGACTGTTATTGTTAGTAATTATAAACTGTATCCTTGTACACTGATTACTTGACTGTTATTGTTAGTAATTATAAACTGTATCCTTGTACACTGATTACTTGACTGTTATTGTTAGTAATTATAAACTGTATCCTTGTACACTGATTACTTGACTGTTATTGTTAGTAATTATAAACTGTATCCTTGTACTGATTACTTGTTATTGTAGTAATTATAAACTGTATCCTTGTACACTGATTACTTGACTGTTATTGTTAGTAATTATAAACTGTATCCTTGTACACTGATTACTTGACTGTTATTGTTAGTAATTATAAACTGTATCCTTGTACACTGATTACTTGACTGTTATTGTTAGTAATTATAAACTGTATCCTTGTACACTGATTACTTGACTGTTATTGTTAGTAATTATAAACTGTATCCTTGTACACTGATTACTTGACTGTTATTGTTAGTAATTATAAACTGTATCCTTGTACACTGATTACTTGACTGTTATTGTTAGTAATTATAAACTGTATCCTTGTACACTGATTACTTGACTGTTATTGTTAGTAATTATAAACTGTATCCTTGTACACTGATTACTTGACTGTTATTGTTAGTAATTATAAACTGTATCCTTGTACACTGATTACTTGACTGTTATTGTTAGTAATTATAAACTGTATCCTTGTTGATTACTTGACTGTTATTGTTAGTAATTATAAACTGTATCCTTGTACACTGATTACTTGACTGTTATTGTTAGTAATTATAAACTGTATCCTTGTACACTGATTACTTGACTGTTATTGTTAGTAATTATAAACTGTATCCTTGTACACTGATTACTTGACTGTTATTGTTAGTAATTATAAACTGTATCCTTGTACAGTGATTACTTGACTGTTATTGTTAGTAATTATAAACTGTATTCCTTGTACACTGATTACTTGACTGTTATTGTTAGTAATTATAAACTGTATCCTTGTACACTGATTACTTGACTGTTATTGTTAGTAATTATAAACTGTATCCTTGTACACTGATTACTTGACTGTTATTGTTAGTAATTATAAACTGTATCCTTGTACACTGATTACTTGACTGTTATTGTTAGTAATTATAAACTGTATCCTTGTACACTGATTACTTGACTGTTATTGTTAGTAATTATAAACTGTATCCTTGTACACTGATTACTTGACTGTTATTGTTAGTAATTATAAACTGTATCCTTGTACACTGATTACTTGACTGTTATTGTTAGTAATTATAAACTGTATCCTTGTACAGTGATTACTTGACTGTTATTGTTAGTAATTATAAACTGTATCCTTGTACACTGATTACTTGACTGTTATTGTTAGTAATTATAAACTGTATCCTTGTACACTGATTACTTGACTGTTATTGTTAGTAATTATAAACTGTATCCTTGTACACTGATTACTTGACTGTTATTGTTAGTAATTATAAACTGTATCCTTGTACACTGATTACTTGACTGTTATTGTTAGTAATTATAAACTGTATCCTTGTACAGTGATTACTTGACTGTTATTGTTAGTAATTATAAACTGTATCCTTGTACACTGATTACTTGACTGTTATTGTTAGTAATTATAAACTGTATCCTTGTACACTGATTACTTGACTGTTATTGTTAGTAATTATAAACTGTATCCTTGTACACTGATTACTTGACTGTTATTGTTAGTAATTATAAACTGTATCCTTGTACACTGATTACTTGACTGTTATTGTTAGTAATTATAAACTGTATCCTTGTTGATTACACTGTTATTGTTAGTAATTATAAATTACTTGACTGTTATGACTGTTAGTAATTATAAACTGTATCCTTGTACACTGATTACTTGACTGTTATTGTTAGTAATTATAAACTGTATCCTTGTACACTGATTACTTGACTGTTATTGTTAGTAATTATAAACTGTATCCTTGTACTGTTATTGTTGATTACTTGACTGTTATTGTTAGTAATTATAAACTGTATCCTTGTACACTGATTACTTGACTGTTATTGTTAGTAATTACAAACTGTATCCTTGTACACTGATTACTTGACTGTTATTGTTAGTAATTATAAACTGTATCCTTGTACACTGATTACTTGACTGTTATTGTTAGTAATTATAAACTGTATCCTTGTACACTGATTACTTGACTGTTATTGTTAGTAATTATAAACTGTATCCTTGTACACTGATTACTTGACTGTTATTGTTAGTAATTATAAACTGTATCCTTGTACACTGATTACTTGACTGTTATTGTTAGTAATTATAAACTGTATCCTTGTACACTGATTACTTGACTGTTATTGTTAGTAATTATAAACTGTATCCTTGTACACTGATTACTTGACTGTTATTGTTAGTAATTATAAACTGTATCCTTGTACACTGATTACTTGACTGTTATTGTTAGTAATTATAAACTGTATCCTTGTACACTGATTACTTGACTGTTATTGTTAGTAATTATAAACTGTATCCTTGTACACTGATTACTTGACTGTTATTGTTAGTAATTATAAACTGTATCCTTGTACACTGATTACTTGACTGTTATTGTTAGTAATTATAAACTGTATCCTTGTACACTGATTACTTGACTGTTATTGTTAGTAATTATAAACTGTATCCTTGTACACTGATTACTTGACTGTTATTGTTAGTAATTATAAACTGTATCCTTGTACACTGATTACTTGACTGTTATTGTTAGTAATTATAAACTGTATCCTTGTACACTGATTACTTGACTGTTATTGTTAGTAATTATAAACTGTATCCTTGTACACTGATTACTTGACTGTTATTGTTAGTAATTATAAACTGTATCCTTGTACACTGATTACTTGACTGTTATTGTTAGTAATTATAAACTGTATCCTTGTACACTGATTACTTGACTGTTATTGTTAGTAATTATAAACTGTATCCTTGTACACTGATTACTTGACTGTTATTGTTAGTAATTATAAACTGTATCCTTGTACACTGATTACTTGACTGTTATTGTTAGTAATTATAAACTGTATCCTTGTACACTGATTACACTGTTATTGTTAGTAATTATAAACTGTATCCTTGTACAGTGATTACTTGACTGTTATTGTTAGTAATTATAAACTGTATCCTTGTACACTGATTACTTGACTGTTATTGTTAGTAATTATAAACTGTATTCTTGTACACTGATTACTTGACTGTTATTGTTAGTAATTATAAACTGTATCCTTGTACACTGATTACTTGACTGTTATTGTTAGTAATTATAAACTGTATCCTTGTACACTGATTACTTGACTGTTATTGTTAGTAATTATAAACTGTATCCTTGTACACTGATTACTTCACTGTTATTGTTAGTAATTATAAACTGTATCCTTCACTGATTACTTGACTGTTATTGTTAGTAATTATAAACTGTACACTGATTACTTGACTGTTATTGTTAGTAATTATAAACTGTATCCTTGTACACTGATTACTTGACTGTTATTGTTAGTAATTATAAACTGTATCCTTGTACACTGATTACTTGACTGTTATTGTTAGTAATTATAAACTGTATCCTTGTACACTGATTACTTGACTGTTATTGTTAGTAATTATAAACTGTATCCTTGTACACTGATTACTTGACTGTTATTGTTAGTAATTATAAACTGTATCCTTGTACACTGATTACTTGACTGTTATTGTTAGTAATTATAAACTGTATCCTTTACTTGACTGTTATTGTTAGTAATTATAAACTGTATCCTGATGTACTGATTACTGTTATTGTTAGTAATTACTAAACTGTATCTGTTATTGTTGTACATCCTTGATTACTTGACTGTTATTGTTAGTAATTATAAACTGTATCCTTGTACACTGATTACTTGACTGTTATTGTTAGTAATTATAAACTGTATCCTTGTACACTGATTACTTGACTGTTATTGTTAGTAATTATAAACTGTATCCTTGTACACTGATTACTTGACTGTTATTGTTAGTAATTATAAACTGTATCCTTGTACAGTGATTACTTGACTGTTATTGTTAGTAATTATAAACTGTATCCTTGTACACTGATTACTTGACTGTTATTGTTAGTAATTATAAACTGTATCCTTGTACACTGATTACTTGACTGTTATTGTTAGTAATTACAAACTGTATCCTTGTACACTGATTACTTGACTGTTATTGTTAGTAATTATAAACTGTATCCTTGTACACTGATTACTTGACTGTTATTGTTAGTAATTATAAACTGTATCCTTGTACACTGATTACTTGACTGTTATTGTTAGTAATTATAAACTGTATCCTTGTACACTGATTACTTGACTGTTATTGTTAGTAATTATAAAACTGTATTCCTTGTACACTGATTACTTGACTGTTATTGTTAGTAATTATAAACTGTATCCTTGTACACTGATTACTTGACTGTTATTGTTAGTAATTATAAACTGTATCCTTGTACACTGATTACTTGACTGTTATTGTTAGTAATTATAAACTGTATCCTTGTACACTGATTACTTGACTGTTATTGTTAGTAATTATAAACTGTATCCTTGTACACTGATTACTTGACTGTTATTGTTAGTAATTATAAACTGTATCCTTGTACACTGATTACTTGACTGTTATTGTTAGTAATTACTGAAACTGTATCCTGTATTGTACACTGATTACTTGACTGTTATTGTTAGTAATTATAAACTGTATCCTTGTACACTGATTACTTGACTGTTATTGTTAGTAATTATAAACTGTATCCTTGTACACTGATTACTTGACTGTTATTGTTAGTAATTATAAACTGTATCCTTGTACACTGATTACTTGACTGTTATTGTTAGTAATTATAAACTGTATCCTTGTACACTGATTACTTGACTGTTATTGTTAGTAATTATAAACTGTATCCTTGTACACTGATTACTTGACTGTTATTGTTAGTAATTATAAACTGTATCCTTGTACACTGATTACTTGACTGTTATTGTTAGTAATTATAAACTGTATCCTTGTACACTGATTACTTGACTGTTATTGTTAGTAATTATAAACTGTATCCTTGTACAGTGATTACTTGACTGTTATTGTTAGTAATTATAAACTGTATCCTTGTACAGTGATTACTTGACTGTTATTGTTAGTAATTATAAACTGTATCCTTGTACAGTGATTACTTGACTGTTATTGTTAGTAATTATAAACTGTATCCTTGTACACTGATTACTTGACTGTTATTGTTAGTAATTATAAACTGTATCCTTGTACAGTGATTACTTGACTGTTATTGTTAGTAATTATAAACTGTATCCTTGTACAGTGATTACTTGACTGTTATTGTTAGTAATTATAAACTGTATCCTTGTACACTGATTACTTGACTGTTATTGTTAGTAATTATAAACTGTATCCTTGTACACTGATTACTTGACTGTTATTGTTAGTAATTATAAACTGTATCCTTGTACACTGATTACTTGACTGTTATTGTTAGTAATTATAAACTGTATCCTTGTACACTGATTACTTGACTGTTATTGTTAGTAATTATAAACTGTATCCTTGTACACTGATTACTTGACTGTTATTGTTAGTAATTATAAACTGTATCCTTGTACACTGATTACTTGACTGTTATTGTTAGTAATTATAAACTGTATCCTTGTACACTGATTACTTGACTGTTATTGTTAGTAATTATAAACTGTATCCTTGTACACTGATTACTTACACTGTTATTGTTAGTAATTATAAACTGTATCCTTGTACACTGATTACTTGACTGTTATTGTTAGTAATTATAAACTGTATCCTTGTACACTGATTACTTGACTGTTATTGTTAGTAATTATAAACTGTATCCTTGTACACTGATTACTTGACTGTTATTGTTAGTAATTATAAACTGTATCCTTGTACACTGATTACTTGACTGTTATTGTTAGTAATTATAAACTGTATCCTTGTACACTGATTACTTGACTGTTATTGTTAGTAATTATAAAAACTGTATGACTTGTACACTGATTACTTGACTGTTATTGTTAGTAATTATAAACTGTATCCTTGTACACTGATTACTTGACTGTTATTGTTAGTAATTATAAACTGTATCCTTGTACACTGATTACTTGACTGTTATTGTTAGTAATTATAAACTGTATCCTTGTACACTGATTACTTGACTGTTATTGTTAGTAATTATAAACTGTATCCTTGTACACTGATTACTTGACTGTTATTGTTAGTAATTATAAACTGTATCCTTGTACACTGATTACTTCACTGTTATTGTTAGTAATTACAAACTGTATCCTTGTACAGTGATTACTTGACTGTTATTGTTAGTAATTATAAACTGTATCCTTGTACACTGATTACTTCACTGTTATTGTTAGTAATTATAAACTGTATCCTTGTACAGTGATTACTTGACTGTTATTGTTAGTAATTATAAACTGTATCCTTGTACACTGATTACTTGACTGTTATTGTTAGTAATTATAAACTGTATCCTTGTACACTGATTACTTGACTGTTATTGTTAGTAATTATAAACTGTATCCTTGTACACTGATTACTTGACTGTTATTGTTAGTAATTATAAACTGTATCCTTGTACACTGATTACTTGACTGTTATTGTTAGTAATTATAAACTGTATCCTTGTACAGTGATTACTTGACTGTTATTGTTAGTAATTATAAACTGTATCCTTGTACACTGATTACTTGACTGTTATTGTTAGTAATTATAAACTGTGTCCTTGTACAGTGATTACTTGACTGTTATTGTTAGTAATTATAAACTGTATCCTTGTACACTGATTACTTGACTGTTATTGTTAGTAATTACAAACTGTATCCTTGTACACTGATTACTTGACTGTTATTGTTAGTAATTACAAACTGTGTCCTTGTATACTGATTACTTGACTTTTATTGTTAGTAATTATAAACTGTATCCTTGTACACTGATTACTTGACTGTTATTGTTAGTAATTATAAACTGTGTCCTTGTACAGTGATTACTTGACTGTTATTGTTAGTAATTACAAACTGTATCCTTGTACACTGATTACTTGACTGTTATTGTTAGTAATTATAAACTGTATCCTTGTACACTGATTACTTCACTGTTATTGTTAGTAATTATAAACTGTATCCTTGTACACTGATTACTTGACTGTTATTGTTAGTAAATATAAACTGTATCCTTGTACACTGATTACTTGACTTTTATTGTTAGTAATTACAAACTGTATCCTTGTATACTGATTACTTGACTTTTATTGTTAGTAATTACAAACTGTATCCTTGTATACTGATTACTTGACTTTTATTGTTAGTAATTACAAACTGTATCCTTGTACAGTGATTACTTGACTGTTATTGTTAGTAATTATAAACTGTATCCTTGTACAGTGATTACTTGACTGTTATTGTTAGTAATTATAAACTGTATCCTTGTACAGTGATTACTTGACTGTTATTGTTAGTAATTATAAACTGTATCCTTGTACAGTGATTACTTGACTGTTATTGTTAGTAATTATAAACTGTATCCTTGTACAGTGATTACTTGACTGTTATTGTTAGTAATTATAAACTGTATCCTTGTACACTGATTACTTGACTGTTATTGTTAGTAATTATAAACTGTATCCTTGTACAGTGATTACTTGACTGTTATTGTTAGTAATTATAAACTGTATATTTGTACACTGATTACTTGACTGTTATTGTTAGTAATTACAAACTGTATCCTTGTACACTGATTACTTGATTGTTATTGTTAGTAATTATAAACTGTATCCTTGTACAGTGATTACTTGACTGTTATTGTTAGTAATTATAAACTGTATCCTTGTACAGTGATTACTTGACTGTTATTGTTAGTAATTATAAACTGTATCCTTGTACAGTGATTACTTGACTGTTATTGCTGGTAATTATAAACTGTATCCTTGTACACTGATTACTTGACTGTTATTGTTAGTAATTACAAACTGTATCCTTGTACAGTGATTACTTGACTGTTATTGTTAGTAATTATAAACTGTATCCTTGTACACTGATTACTTGACTGTTATTGTTAGTAATTATAAACTGTATCCTTGTATACTGATTACTTGACTGTTATTGTTACTAATTATAAACTGTGTCCTTGTACACTGATTACTTGGCTGTTATTGTTAGTAATTATAAACTGTGTCCTTGTACACTGATTACTTGGCTGTTATTGTTAGTAATTATAAACTGTGTCCTTGTACAGTGATTACTTGACTGTTATTGTTAGTAATTATAAACTGTATCCTTGTACACTGATTACTTGACTGTTATTGTTAGTAATTATAAACTGTATATTTGTACACTGATTACTTGACTGTTATTGTTAGTAATTATAAACTGTATCCTTGTACAGTGATTACTTGACTGTTATTGTCAGTAGTTACAAACTGTGTCCTTGTACAGTGATTACTTGACTGTTATTGTTAGTAATTATAAACTGTATCCTTGTACACTGATTACTTCACTGTTATTGTTAGTAATTATAAACTGTATCCTTGTACACTGATTACTTCACTGTTATTGTTAGTAATTATAAACTGTGTCCTTGTACACTGATTACTTGACTGTTATTGTTAGTAATTACAAACTGTATTCTTGTACACTGATTACTTGACTGTTATTGTTAGTAATTATAAACTGTGTCCTTGTACACTGATTACTTGACTGTTATTGTTAGTAATTATAAACTGTATCCTTGTACACTGATTACTTGACTGTTATTGTTAGTAATTATAAACTGTATCCTTGTACACTGATTACTTCACTGTTATTGTTAGTAATTATAAACTGTATCCTTGTACAGTGATTACTTCACTGTTATTGTTAGTAATTACAAACTGTATCCTTGTACACTGATTACTTGACTGTTATTGTTAGTAATTATAAACTGTATCCTTGTACACTGATTACTTGACTGTTATTGTTAGTAATTATAAACTGTATCCTTGTACACTGATTACTTGACTGTTATTGTTAGTAATTATAAACTGTATCCTTGTACACTGATTACTTGACTGTTATTGTTAGTAATTATAAACTGTATCCTTGTACACTGATTACTTGACTGTTATTGTTAGTAATTATAAACTGTATCCTTGTACACTGATTACTTGACTGTTATTGTTAGTAATTATAAACTGTATCCTTGTACAGTGATTACTTGACTGTTATTGTTAGTAATTATAAACTGTATCCTTGTACAGTGATTACTTGACTGTTATTGTTAGTAATTATAAACTGTATCCTTGTACACTGATTACTTGACTGTTATTGTTAGTAATTATAAACTGTATCCTTGTACACTGATTACTTGACTGTTATTGTTAGTAATTATAAACTGTATCCTTGTACACTGATTACTTGACTGTTATTGTTAGTAATTATAAACTGTATCCTTGTACAGTGATTACTTGACTGTTATTGTTAGTAATTATAAACTGTATCCTTGTACAGTGATTACTTGACTGTTATTGTTAGTAATTATAAACTGTATCCTTGTACAGTGATTACTTGACTGTTATTGTTAGTAATTATAAACTGTGTCCTTGTACAGTGATTACTTGACTGTTATTGTTAGTAATTATAAACTGTATCCTTGTACACTGATTACTTGACTGTTATTGTTAGTAATTATAAACTGTATCCTTGTACACTGATTACTTGACTGTTATTGTTAGTAATTATAAACTGTATCCTTGTACACTGATTACTTCACTGTTATTGTTAGTAATTATAAACTGTATCCTTGTACACTGATTACTTGACTGTTATTGTTAGTAATTATAAACTGTGTCCTTGTACACTGATTACTTGACTGTTATTGTTAGTAATTACAAACTGTATCCTTGTACACTGATTACTTGACTGTTATTGTTAGTAATTATAAACTGTATCCTTGTACACTGATTACTTGACTGTTATTGTTAGTAATTATAAACTGTATCCTTGTACACTGATTACTTGACTGTTATTGTTAGTAATTATAAACTGTATCCTTGTACACTGATTACTTGACTGTTATTGTTAGTAATTATAAACTGTATCCTTGTACACTGATTACTTGACTGTTATTGTTAGTAATTACAAACTGTATCCTTGTACACTGATTACTTGACTGTTATTGTTAGTAATTATAAACTGTATCCTTGTACACTGATTACTTGACTGTTATTGTTAGTAATTATAAACTGTATCCTTGTACACTGATTACTTGACTGTTATTGTTAGTAATTATAAACTGTATCCTTGTACACTGATTACTTGACTGTTATTGTTAGTAATTATAAACTGTATCCTTGTACACTGATTACTTGACTGTTATTGTTAGTAATTATAAACTGTATCCTTGTACACTGATTACTTGACTGTTATTGTTAGTAATTATAAACTGTATCCTTGTACACTGATTACTTGACTGTTATTGTTAGTAATTATAAACTGTATCCTTGTACACTGATTACTTGACTGTTATTGTTAGTAATTATAAACTGTATCCTTGTACACTGATTACTTGCTGTTATTGTTAGTAATTATAAACTGTATCCTTGTACACTGATTACTTGACTGTTATTGTTAGTAATTATAAACTGTATCCTTGTACAGTGATTACTTGACTGTTATTGTTAGTAATTATAAACTGTATCCTTGTACAGTGATTACTTGACTGTTATTGTTAGTAATTATAAACTGTATCCTTGTACAGTGATTACTTGACTGTTATTGTTAGTAATTATAAACTGTATCCTTGTACACTGATTACTTGACTGTTATTGTTAGTAATTATAAACTGTATTCTTGTACACTGATTACTTGACTGTTATTGTTAGTAATTATAAACTGTATTCTTGTACACTGATTACTTGACTGTTATTGTTAGTAATTATAAACTGTATCCTTGTACACTGATTACTTGACTGTTATTGTTAGTAATTACAAACTGTATCCTTGTACACTGATTACTTGACTGTTATTGTTAGTAATTATAAACTGTATCCTTGTACACTGATTACTTCACTGTTATTGTTAGTAATTACAAACTGTATCCTTGTACACTGATTACTTGACTGTTATTGTTAGTAATTATAAACTGTATCCTTGTACAGTGATTACTTGACTGTTATTGTTAGTAATTATAAACTGTATCCTTGTACACTGATTACTTCACTGTTATTGTTAGTAATTATAAACTGTATCCTTGCACACTGATTACTTGGCTGTTATTGTTAGTAATTATAAACTGTATCCTTGTACACTGATTACTTGATTGTTATTGTTAGTAATTATAAACTGTATTCTTGTACACTGATTACTTGATTGTTATTGTTAGTAATTATAAACTGTATTCTTGTACACAGATTACTTGACTGTTATTGTTAGTAATTATAAACTGTATCCTTGTACACTGATTACTTGAGTGTTATTGTTAGTAATTATAAACTGTATTCTTGTACACTGATTACTTGACTGTTATTGTTAGTAATTATAAACTGTATTCTTGTACACTGATTACTTGACTGTTATTGTTAGTAATTATAAACTGTATCCTTGTACACTGATTACTTGATTGTTATTGTTAGTAATTACAAACTGTATCCTTGTACACTGATTACTTGACTGTTATTGTTAGTAATTATAAACTGTATCCTTGTACACTGATTACTTCACTGTTATTGTTAGTAATTACAAACTGTATCCTTGTACAGTGATTACTTGACTGTTATTGTTAGTAATTATAAACTGTATCCTTGTACACTGATTACTTCACTGTTATTGTTAGTAATTATAAACTGTATCCTTGCACACTGATTACTTGGCTGTTATTGTTAGTAATTATAAACTGTATCCTTGTACACTGATTACTTGACTGTTATTGTTAGTAATTACAAACTGTATTCTTGTACACTGATTACTTGACTGTTATTGTTAGTAATTACAAACTGTATTCTTGTACACTGATTACTTGACTGTTATTGTTAGTAATTACAAACTGTATCCTTGTATACTGATTACTTGACTGTTATTGTCAGTAGTTACAAACTGTATCCTTGTACACTGATTACTTGACTTTTATTATTAATAATTAGAAATTGTATTATTGTTGATTGGTTTCGTTATTTTTATTTAATTTATTTTTTTAATATGAAGAAAACATTAATATATAATTATGATGCCATGAGTAAACAATTTTTACATTCAAAGATATTTTAATAAATAACATGTCCTGGAAATTCTTTTTCGAAGATCGATAATGCCCTGATTAATCAAATATCATGTGTGAACATGTTCCTCGGTAATTTTACATTTTACATTTTAATTTTTCGAATGTCATAAGGATCATTTATCAAACGGTTTTCATAATTTTATTTATTTTGATAAGTTTGGCACCAATAAATAACCTCTGTCATTCTGTTATATTGTTAGGAACTATTACAGTTTATAACTTTTGGCTTAGAGGGTTTAGATACATGTGTTGGACAAAGCATAACCATAGTGTACCTTTGGGTTTAGTAATTAATCAAACCATTATAATCTCGTTTCATAATGTATTTTTGTTAATGCTAGAAATAAATGACCTCATAACACCAAAATTTTTTTGTTGTTTTTTAACTAGACACTTCACTTTACTGCTTCTACAGTAGGGTTCACTAAAACACAAAACTGACAACAGAAGTAATAACTTGAAGATTTTAAATATTTTACACATTTGTTGACAGATGAACAGAGATTTATGTTAATTTAATTTCTTTACATTAATTAGTTGTTGAATACATTACATGTGTTATGGCAACAATTAACTTTTTACAGATCAGAGACTGTGTTATGGCAACAATTAACTTTAATCAGATCAGTGACTGTGTTATGATAACAATTAACTTTTTACAGATCAGTGACTGTGTTATGATAACAATTAACATTTTACAGATTAGTGACTGTGTTATGATAACAATTAACTTTTTACAGTTCAGAGACTGTGTTATGATAACAATTAACTTTTTACAGATCAGAGACTGTGTTATGGCAATAATTAATTTTTAACAGATCAAAGGCTGTGTTATGGCAACAATTAACATTTTACAGATCAGTGACTGTGTTATGGCAACAATTAACATTTTACAGATCAGAGACTGTGTTATGGCAATAATTAACTTTTAACAGATCAAAGACTGTGTTATGGCAACAATTAACATTTTACAGATCAGTGACTGTGTTATGATAACAATTAACATTTTACAGATTAGTGACTGTGTTATGATAACAATTAACTTTTTACAGTTCAGAGACTGTGTTATGATATCAATTAACATTTTACAGATCAGAGACTCTGTTATGGCAACAATTAACATTTTACAGATCAGTGACTGTGTTATGATAGCAATTAACATTTTACAGATCAGTGACTGTGTTATGATAACAATTAACTTTTTACAGATCAGTGACTGTGTTATGGCAACAATTAACTTTTTACAGATCAGAGACTGTGTTATGGCAATAATTACCTTTTTACAGATCAGAGACTGTGTTATGGCAACAATTAACATTTTACTGATCAGTGACTGTGTTATGATAGCAATTAACTTTTTACGGATCAGAGACTGTGTTATGGCAACAATTAACATTTTACAGATCAGTGACTGTGTTATGATAACAATTAACTTTTTACAGATGAGAGACTGTGTTATGGCAACAATTAACATTTTACAGATCAGTGACTGTATTATGATAACAATTAACATTTCACAGTTCAGAGACTGTGTTATGATATCAATTAACATTTTACAGATCAGAGACTGTGTTATGGCAACAATTAACATTTTACAGATCAGTGACTGTGTTATGATAGCAATTAACATTTTACAGATCAGTGACTGTGTTATGATAACAATTAACATTTTACAGATCAGTGACTGTGTTACGATATCAATTAACATTTTACAGATCAGAGACTGTGTTATGGCAACAATTAACTTTTTACAGATGAGACAGTGTGTTATGATAACAATTAACATTTTACAGATTAGTGACTGTGTTATGATAACAATTAACTTTTTACAGATGAGAGACTGTGTTATGGCAACAATTAACATTTTACAGATCAGTGACTGTGTTATGATAACAATTAACATTTCACAGTTCAGAGACTGTGTTATGATATCAATTAACATTTTACAGATCAGAGACTGTGTTATGGCAACAATTAACATTTTACAGATCAGTGACTGTGTTATGGCAACAATTAACTTTTTACAGATCAGAGACTGTGTTATGGCAATAATTACCTTTTTACAGATCAGAGACTGTGTTATGGCAACAATTAACATTTTACTGATCAGTGACTGTGTTATGATAGCAATTAACATTTTACGGATCAGTGACTGTGTTATGATAACAATTAACTTTTTACGGATCAGAGACTGTGTTATGGCAACAATTAACATTTTACAGATCAGTGACTGTGTTATGATAACAATTAACTTTTTACAGATGAGAGACTGTGTTATGGCAACAATTAACATTTTACAGATCAGTGACTGTGTTATGATAACAATTAACATTTCACAGTTCAGAGACTGTGTTATGATATCAATTAACATTTTACAGATCAGAGACTGTGTTATGGCAACAATTAACATTTTACAGATCAGTGACTGTGTTATGATAGCAATTAACATTTTACAGATCAGTGACTGTGTTATGATAACAATTAACATTTTACAGATCAGTGACTGTGTTACGATATCAATTAACATTTTACAGATCAGAGACTGTGTTATGGCAACAATTAACATTTTACAGATCAGAGACTGTGTTATGGCAACAATTAACATTTTACAGATCAGTGACTGTGTTATGATAACAATTAACTTTTTACAGATCAGTGACTGTGTTATGATAACAATTAACTTTTTACAGGTCAGAGACTGTGTTATGACAATAATTACCTTTTTACAGATCAGAAACTGTGTTATGATAACAATTAACATTTTACAAATCAGTGACTGTGTTATGATAGCAATTAACATTTTACGGATCAGTGACTGTGTTATGATAACAATTAACTTTTTACGGATCAGAGACTGTGTTATGGCAACAATTAACATTTTACAGATCAGTGACTGTGTTATGGCAACAATTAACTTTTTACAGATGAGACAGTGTGTTATGATAACAATTAACATTTTACAGATTAGTGACTGTGTTATGATAACAATTAACATTTCACAGTTCAGAGACTGTGTTATGATAACAATTAACATTTTACAGATCAGTGACTGTGTTACGATATCAATTAACATTTTACAGATCAGAGACTGTTATGGCAACAATTAACATTTTACAGATCAGAGACTGTGTTATGGCAACAATTAACATTTTACAGATCAGAGACTGTGTTATGGCAACAATTGACATTTTACAGATCAGTGACTGTGTTATGATAACAATTAACTTTTTACAGATCAGTGACTGTGTTATGATAACAATTAACTTTTTACAGGTCAGAGACTGTGTTATGGCAATAATTACCTTTTTACAGATCAGAAACTGTGTTATGATAACAATTAACATTTTACAAATCAGTGACTGTGTTATGATAGCAATTAACATTTTACAGATCAGTGACTGTGTTATGATAACAATTAACATTTTACAGATCAGTGACTGTGTTATGATAACAATTAACTTTTTACGGATCAGAGACTGTGTTATGGCAACAATTAACATTTTACAGATCAGTGACTGTGTTATGGCAACAATTAACTTTTTACAGATGAGAGACTGTGTTATGATAACAATTAACATTTTACAGATCAGAGACTGTGTTATGGCAACAATTAACATTTTACAGATCAGTGACTGTGTTATGATAGCAATTAACATTTTACAGATCAGTGACTGTGTTATGGCAACAATTAACTTTTTACAGATCAGAGACTGTGTTATGGCAACCATTAACTTTTTACAGATCAGAGACTGTGTTATGGCAACAATTAACATTTTACAGATCAGTGACTGTACTATGATAACAATTAACATGTTACAGATCAGAGACTGTGTTGTGATAACAATTCACTTTTTACAGGTGGGGAAACTAATATTTTCTTTGTTACAAGAAGTATGATTAAATGAAATTGTGTGTTTTCTTATATAGCAAAGCCACATCGGGCTATCTGGTGAGTCCACCGAGGGGAATCGAACCCCTGATTTTAGCATTGTAAATCCGTAGACTTACCGCTGTACTCGCGGTAGACTAAAATGAAATAGTCATGGTAGAACTAAGTGATAAATTAAAAATGTATTTATCATGACACCTGTGAAAGTAAAAACACCTGGTTGGATGATTCTAAGATCGTGAAAAATATGAAAATTAACAAGCAAAGCCTAAATATAATGACATTTAAAACTGATGAAAAATAAACTTTTTGAAACAATAATTAAAAACATACTCATTGTTTTGAATTTTACGTTCCTGAGAACAATCACAAAGTTATAAGCACATAAAACCAGTATGTTTTATCATAAATAAAAGAATTAAAACAAGCACTTGCACAGTAGAAAGGGTGAATATGTTACTTAGGCTAGAATTTATGTTTCAATAAAAGTTTTACATACAACACTGACCCCCAGTGGATCTCCGGTATGTCTGCGGACTTACAACGCTAAAAACCGGGTTTCGATTCCAGTGGTGGGCGGAGCACATATAGCCCATTGTGTAGCTTTGTGCTTAACTAAAAAAACAACAACAAAAAGACATATATATATACAACATTGCTGCAAAGTTCACCAGTAACGTCTAACGGTGTCACAAGGTTGCCATGCCCGACAATATGTGACGTTATGGATTTTGTTAATACATAACTATTCAGTAACGTTGTGCTTTAGCTGGGTTTGCGTCGAGTAATTATAAGTACAATATCTTGGGGGGTGGAAATCAAATGGAGGAATTTCATATTTTTCTAGGAGGAAATTCACAGGGGACAATTTTCTTGGTACTGTTTACTACCATATAAATGTTAATATTACTTCTACTGCAATCACTATGTATATTTTAACTTCAACTGTAGCATGTGTTTATTATGTAGATTTTATGTACACCTTAATTCACTTTAAAGAAAGAATGCTTTAGTTTTCTTTTATTAGAAAAGTTGCTTTTTAAAGACATTTTCCCTAAACTTTCAGTTATTTATCATGTTCTATATTATTTTCAATCCATTCAATTACTTTCGTTTAAAATTTGTAATGGTTGTTTAATATTGACGTTACATTCTGTGTTTGAACGTTTGTAATTATTGTCTAATATTTTCATTACATTGTGACAAATTGTAATTATTGTAGAATATTTTCATTACGTTGTGAGAAAATTTTAATTGTTGTTGAAAATATTTTCGTTATATTGAGAGAAAGTGGTAATTATTGTTTAATATTTTCATTACATCAAGAGAAAGTAGTAATTATTGTTTAATATTTTCATTACATCAAGAGAAAGTAGTAATTATTGTTTAATATTTTCATTACATCAAGAGAAAGTGGTAATTATTGTTTAATATTTTCATTACATCAAGAGAAAGTAGTAATTATTGTTTAATATTTTCATTACATCAAGAGAAAGTAATAATTATTGTTTAATATTTTCATTACATTGCCAGAAAGTAGTAATTATTGTTTAATATTTTCATTGCATTGCCAGAAAGTAGTAATTATTGTTTAATATTTTCATTACATTGCCAAAAAGTAGTAATTATTGTTTAATATTTTCATTACATCAAGAGAAAGTTGTAATTATTGTTGAATATTTTCGTTACATTATGTGTTTAAATTCACATGTAGAATTTCAGTTTGTTGAAAATGACTCAATTGTTTTTATCGTGAAGTTACTTTGAAATTATATTTCCTAAAACAAAGTGATGTTCTGTTAGAACTAAAGTAATTTTAAACACTAAAAACGGTGTTTATAGTAAATATCAACGTTTTGAATTATCTTAATGACGTTTTTTATAATCAAATGTCATTAAGCTTAGACCCATGTGAGATATTTCAATATTATTTTCTTTGTTTTCCTTTGTTTAATCGCTTCAAGAATATGACTGTTAGGGTTACAGAAAATAGATTTTTGAAGCCGAGAACAGACGTCAGATTTGGTGATGATGTTATCTCACGCTATCACTTTCTGACTTTGATTGATGGATTTCTTTTTCATTTATCTGTGATACAGTGGGAGAAGTTGTGCCTATTCTTGTTAATTTCAGAATGAATCTCCAAACTTATGACATATTATGGTTGATGACTAGGCTCATCGTGTCTGTTGAAATAGTGTATTCTTGTTTCATTATGGTACCGCCGGATATTACAGGGTTAATTTACTAACGATGTAACGTATTTAAAGATGTCTCTCGAACAGTAAACTTAGGCAAGGAGATAGTACTTAACTCTATCACTGACGCGCCGTTTAGCGTCTCAGCAGCAGTTCCGAAAATTTATAACGCTAAAAATCACGTTTTGATACCCGTGGTCGTTACAGCACCGACAATACATTATCTAGCTTTGTGCTTAACAACAAAAAAACAAAGTAATGGACAAAATCTACCCTTTCTTATAGCTTTAAAAACTATGATATTAAGAAACTGCTCTGATAAATTGGTGTGTAATAATTACCTTGACAGTAAGTTTTGAAAATTAAATTTTGTTTGTTGATTCATTGACTTTGATTAGTTTACTTAAAACGCCTTGCAATATCCACACAGCTATCTCTGAAAATAACAATAATTTACTTTCAAGAATCTCTATGTGTTTTGATTAAGACATCCTGGAATAATTGTTTATCTTTAAACGTAACAGAGAAAATATTAATAATTCACTCATTTTCATTCTTTTTCTTTAATTTCAAGTTTGCGCTTACGTTTTTGGCCATCTTGACTGTTTCCGAATTTCTAAAATATCTGTCACTGTTCCTACACACCGCTAGGGGGATATGTTTTCTTCGTAAGACGTTGCTTGTGTTAACAGAAATTCCCGTTACAAAAATCATTTTGGGATGAGATAACGCTTTAGTTGATTTAGTGATTTTCTTTTCTTATTAACTTTCGAGATTGTACAATGTCCCTAAAGTAACCTTTCTTCACATTTGTACATAAGACCAACAATGAAACACAAGTATCTAATCGAGAGAACAGAACGTGACACTGATTGGTTTAGATTTACATTCTTCTGTTTGTAAAAAATGGCCCGGCATGGCCAAGCGCGTAAGGCGTGCGACTCGTAATCCGAGGGTCGCGGGTTCGCGCCCGCGTCGCGCTAAAACATGCTCGCCCTCCCAGCCGTGGGGGCGTATAATGTGACGGTCAATCCCACTTTTCGTTGGTAAAAGAGTAGCCCAAGAGTTGGCGGTGGGTGGTGATGACTAGCTGCCTTCCCTCTAGTCTTACACTGCTAAATTAGGGACGGCTAGCACAGATAGCCCTCGAGTAGCTTTGTGCGAAATTCCAAACAAACAAACAAACAAACTGTTTGTAACGTGTCCTTTTTATGATAATAATAACGGTTAAGTACCTGTCACCTCCTAGCAGTTGTCGTGTTAGTTATTACCATTCCAAGTTTGCCTCTGGAGCAAAAAGAACTACCTTTCAAACGTGCTAGGGTTATGTTTTTATTTTATTCATTTCTCTCAAAACGTCTTGAGCCTACGTGTTTCTCTAAAGTTATGATATTACCAAAATGTGCTATTTATGGCTAAAAAATACAATAGTATCCTACATAAGTAAGACTGGAAGAGGCAGATAGAGAATTGGGGACTCAATTCCAAACGGTATGGAGCTATACACTGAGAATACATCAACAAGAAATATAAATTTTCATTATCTACTGCTCCCAATCAAGAGTCTTACAGATTATTGTGTTTATCTACTGCTCCTAACCAAGAGTCTTACAGATTATTGTGTTTATCTACTGCTCCTAACCAAGAGCCTTACAGATTATTGTGTTTATCTACTGCTCCTAACCAAGAGTCTTACAGATTATTGTGTTTATTTACTGCTCCTAACCAAGAGTCTTCCGATTATTGTGTTTATCTACTGCTCCTAACCAAGAGTCTTACAGATTATTGTATTCATTTACTGCTCCTAACCAAGAGTTTTACAGATTATTCTGTTTATCTACTGCTCCTAACCAAGAGACTTACAGATTATCGTGTTTATCTACTCTACTACAGCTGTTTATCTACTGCTCCTAACCAAGAGTCTTACAGATTATTGTGTTTATCTACTGTTCTTACAGATTATTGTGTTTATCTACTGTTCCTAACCAAAAGTCTTCCGATTATTGTGTTTATCTACTGCTCCTAACCAAGAGAGTTACAGATTATTGTGTTTATATACTGCTCCTAACCAAGAGTTTTACAGATTATTGTGTTTATCTACTGCTCCTAACCAAGAGTCTTCCGATTATTGTGCTTATCTACTGCTCCTAACCAAGAGTCTTACAGATTATTGTGTTCATTTACTGCTCCCAATCAAGAATCTTATAGAATATTGTGTTTATCTACTGCTCCCAATCAAGAGTCTTACAGATTATTGTGTTTATCTACTGCTCTTAACCAAGAGTCTTACAGATTATTGTGTTTATCTACTGCTCCCAATCAAGAGTCTTACAGATCATTGTGTTTATCTTCTGCTCCTAACCAAGAGTCTTACAGATTATTGTGTTTATCTACTGCTCCTATTCAAGAGTCTTACAGATTATTGTGTTTATCTACTGCTCCTAACCAAGAGTCTTACAGATTATTGTGTTTATCTACTGTTCCTAACCAAGAGTCTTCCGATTATTGTGTTTATCTACTGCTCTTAACCAAGAGAGTTACAGATTATTGTGTTTATCTACTGCTCCTAACCAAGAGTCTTACAGATTATTGTGTTTATCTACTGCTCCCAATCAAGAGTCTTACAGATTATTGTGTTTATATACTGCTCCTAACCAAGAGTTTTACAGATTATTGTGTTTATCTACTGCTCCTAACCAAGAGTCTTACAGATTATTGTGCTTATCTACTGCTCCTAACCAAGAGTCTTACAGATTATTGTGTTCATTTACTGCTCCCAATCAAGAGTCTTACAGATCATTGTGTTTATCTACTGCTCCAATTCAATAGTCTTACAGATTATTGTGTTTTTAGTTTAATTTCGATGATAAACCATTCATAAACCTAGAACAATGTAAACCAAATACACATTTGTTAAAGGCTTCTCATTCACATGACACAATGAGAGGCCTTTAACAAATGTGTATTTGGTTTACATTGTTCTAGGTTTGTTCACGATAATCAGTTTAGTACAAAATTATATGACTTTATTTTTCGTATTAAACATATGGATATCTCTACCGCCAAAATGAACTCGTAGCGATAAACTGGAGATGTAGATTTATCTCTCAAGACAGTCTGTATCGGTAACAGTGCAGGAAACTAGCGCTACTGACTTTCACGTCATCATCAGGAAATAACAATAAGTTTATCAGATACGTTTGTAAACAGCCGGGTGTGGTCTATTGATTCGAGGACCAGATATTGAATCATACAGTCCGATTAGAGCAGCCTAGTGGGTGGAGTTGACTAACTGCCTTCCATTTTGTCTATCTTTTTAAAATACGGAACGGTTAGCGCAGGTAAACCTTGTGTAGCATCAATTCTAAAACAACCTGAAATACTTGAAAGTTTTACATAAACTTTCATGAATTTTTGTTAGCTTTTCTCGTAGTCAGGACAACAACAAAAAGGCAATCATGCGTTTTAGGACATAAAAAGTTAATAAGTTGGCTCTCATGTTTAGGACATGTAAAGTTAATAAGTTGGTTCTCACGTTTAGAATATGTAAAGTTAACAAGTTGGCTCTCACGATAAGGACATGTAAAGTTAATAAGTTGGCTCTCACGATAAGGACATGTAAAGTTAATAAATTGGCTGTCATGTTAAGGATATATAAAGTTAATAAGATGGCTCTCATGTTTAGGATATATAAAGTTAATAAGATGGCTCTCATGTTTAGGATGTGTAAAATTAATAAGTTGGCTCTCACGTTAAGGACGTAAGGTTAATAAGTTGGCTCTCATGTTTAGGATATGTAAAATTAATAAGTTGGCTCTCACGTTAAGGACGTAAGGTTAATAAGTTGGCTCTCACGTTAAGGACGTAAGGTTAATAAGTTGGCTCTCATGTTTAGAATATGTAAAGTTAATAAGTTGGCTCTCACGTTAAGGACGTAAGGTTAATAAGTTGGCTCTCATGTTTAGGATATGTAAAGTTAATAATTTGGCTGTCATGTTCATGGTGTGTAATATTAATAGGTTGACTGTAATGTTCATAGTGTGTAATATTAATAGGTTGACTGTCACGTTCATAGTGTGTAATATTAATAGGTTGACTGTCACGTTCATAGTGTGTAATATTAATAGGTTGACTGTCACGTTCATAGTGTGTAATATTAATAGGTTGACTGTCATGTTCATAGTGTGGTTTCTCTAAACTGTAATCTACTTACTTATTTTTTATATTTTATTATCATTATTACATAAAATTATTTCTGTCCTAAAATTCGTGATTCAAATGATGTTCCCCTAGTTTATACATATGGTTGTACCCCAGTGTGATTCACTGTCATTTTAGTTTTTAGGTGTGGTTGTACCCCTGTGTGATTCACTGTCATTTTAGTTTTTAGGTGTGGTTGTACCCCTGTGTGATTCACTGTTCTAGTCTTTAGGTGTGGTTGTACCCCTGTGTGATTCACTGTTCTAGTCTTTAGGTGTGGTTGTACCCCAGTGTGATTTACTGTTCTAATCTTTAGGTGTAGTTGTACCCCTGTGTGATTCACTGTTCTAGTATTTAAGTGTGGTTGTACCCCTGTGTGATTCACTGTTCTAATCTTTAGGTGTGGTTGTACCCCAGTGTGATTCACTGTTCTAGTCTTTAGGTGTGGTTGTACCCCAGTGTGATTCACTGTTCTAGTTTTTAGGTGTGGTCGTACCCCAGTGTGATTCACTGTTCTAGTCTTTAGGTGTGGTTGTACCCCTGTGTGATTCACTGTTCTAGTCTTTAAATGTGGTTGTACCCCTGTGTGATTCACTGTTCTAATCTTTAGATATGGTTGTACCCCAGTGTGATTCACTGTTCTAGACTTTAGGTGTGGTTGTACCTCAGTGTGATTCATTGTTCTAATCTTTAGGTGTAGTTGTACCCTAGTGTGATTCACTGTTCTAGTTTTTAGGTGTGGTTGTACCCCAGTGTGATTCACTGTTCTAATATTTAGGTGTGGTTGTACCCCTGTGTGATTCACTGTTCTAATCTTTAGGTGTGGTTGTACTCCTGTGTAATTCACTGTTCTAATCTTTAGGTGTGGTTGTACCCGTGTGATTCACTGTTCTAATCTTTAAGTGTGGTTGTACCCCTGTGTGATTCACTGTTCTAATCTTTAGGTGTGGTTGTACTCCTGTGTGATTCACTATTCTAATCTTTAGGTGTGGTTGTACCCGTGTGATTCACTGTTCTAATCTTTAAGTGTGGTTGTACCCCTGTGTGATTCACTGTTCTAATCTTTAGGTGTGTTTGAACCCCAGTGTGATTCACTGTTCTAGTTTTTAGGTGTGGTTGTACCCCAGTGTGATTCACTGTTCTAATCTTTAGATATGGTTGTACCCCAGTGTGATTCACTGTTCTAGACTTTAGGTGTGGTTGTACCTCAGTGTGATTCATTGTTCTAATCTTTAGGTGTAGTTGTACCCTAGTGTGATTCACTGTTCTAGTTTTTAGGTGTGGTTGTACCCCAGTGTGATTCACTGCCCTTTTACTTTTTAGGTGTGGTTGTACCCCTGTGTGATTCACTATTCTAATCTTTAGGTGTGGTTGTACCCGTGTGATTCACTGTTCTAATCTTTAGGTGTGGTTGTACTCCTGTGTGATTCACTATTCTAATCTTTAGGTGTGGTTGTACCCGTGTGATTCACTGTTCTAATCTTTAAGTGTGGTTGTACCCCTGTGTGATTCACTGTTCTAATCTTTAGGTGTGTTTGAACCCCAGTGTGATTCACTGTTCTAGTTTTTAGGTGTGGTTGTACCCCAGTGTGATTCACTGTTCTAGTCTTTAAGTGTGGCTGCACCCCAGTGTGATTCACTGTTCTAGTCTTTAGGTGTGGTTGTACCCCAGTGTGATTCACTGTTCTAGTCTTTAGGTGTGGTTGTACCCCAGTGTGATTCACTGTTCTAGTCTTTAGGTGTGTTTGAACCCCAGTGTGATTCACTGTTCTAGTCTTTAGGTGTGTTTGAACCCCAGTGTGATTCACTGTTCTAGTTTTTAGGTGTGGTTGTACCCCAGTGTGATTCACTGTTCTAGTCTTTAGGTGTGGTTGTACCCCAGTGTGATTCACTGTTCTAGTCTTTAGGTGTGTTTGAACCCCAGTGTGATTCACTGTTCTAGTTTTTAGGTGTGGTTGTACCCCAGTGTGATTCACTGTTCTAGTCTTTAGGTGTGGTTGTACCCCTGTGTGATTCACTGTTCTAGTCTTTAGGTGTGTTTGTACCCCAGTGTGATTTACTGTTCTAATATTTAGGTGTGGTTGTACCCCTGTGTGATTCATTGTTCTAATCTTTAGGTATGGTTGTACCCCAGTGTGATTCACTGTTCTAGTTTTTAGGTGTGGTTGTATCCCAGTGTAATTCACTGTTCTAGTCTTTAAGTGTGGTTGTACCCCAGTGTGATTCACTGTTCTAGTCTTTAGGTGTGGTTGTACCCCAGTGTAATTCACTGTTCTAGTCTTTAGGTGTGTTTGAACCCCAGTGTGATTCACTGTTCTAGTTTTTAGGTGTGGTTGTACCCCAGTGTGATTCACTGCCCTTTTACTTTTTAGGTGTGGTTGTACCCCTGTGTGATTCATTGTTCTAGTCTTTAGGTGTGGTTGTACCCCTGTGTGATTCATTGTTCTAATCTTTAGGTATGGTTGTACCCCAGTGTGATTCACTGTTCTAGTTTTTAGGTGTGGTTGTATCCCAGTGTGATTCACTGTTGTTGTCTTTAAGTGTGGTTGTACCCCAGTGTGATTCACTGTTCTAGTCTTAAGGTGTGGTTGTACCCCAGTGTGATTCACTGTTCTAGTCTTTAAGTGTGGTTGTACCCCAGTGTCATTCACTGTTCTAGTCTTTAGGTGTGGTTGTACCTCAGTGTGATTTATCATTCTTCTAGTTTTTAGGTTGGTTGTACCCCAGTATGATTCATCATTCTTCTAGTTTTTAGATGTAGTTATACGCCGCTGTGATTCACTATCCTTGTAGATTGTAGGTGTGGTTGTAACCTGATGTGATTTAAACCATGTTCTTCTGCATATTTTTGATTTGCAGTAGATCGAGGAACGCAATATTTGGCAATAAAGAGAAAGTCATGATCCCAAACAGAGCAGAGGGCATCACAGTAGCAAACATAATAACAAGATATATATATATTAGAACTCAACAATTTAGGTATTGATTCAAGAAATACAATAATGTTAGTCGAACATTAACATAAAAATGTAAATCAAACTTTAGAGATAACTAGTTGGTGTCTGAAACTACGGAAGTGTGTTCTTCATGTCCATTTAATGACAAATGTAGCTCACATATAACGGTTGTAATTTAAAAACAAACTTTGGAAATCACAACTTAAACTGTAACAGAAGTATCTAACACATTTATTTAGTATTTATGTATGTGACAGAAACAAAATCACGATTTCGCGAAGGTAATGATAGTTTAAATCACCAAAGAGACATAAGTTTCTTAGTTCATGTGTCACAGTCGGACAATGGTCAGCTTGTGGACTCACAATTCTAGAATCCAGAGTTTGATTTACCGAGGGCGACACAGCAGATATTCCAATTGGCTTCGCTCTAAAACAAGTAAACAAACAAATTCTTAGTTCGTGTTTCTTTGCAATAAAGTTTGGCCACGTAATTAACGAACACGTTCACGAACTACAACGTTTTTCAACGCCTGAGGTTAACTCACAGTGTTGGTCGAACTTTCTGTTCAAAGTGGTGTAAGAGTTTGTTAGCAGAATAATGAAGCAGTAAACTGAACATGTGAACATTTACGTTTCTGAGTACGTAACAAAAATTTTCCATCTTTCGCGCCAAATTTACGTTTTGAAAGAGACTACAATTAAGTACGTTGCAATGGGCCCAAAATTTTGTCTGAAAGACCTTGAATGGTTTTTTTTCATTCGAATTATTTTTACATGTCTCGGTTACAGAGAAGCTAGTTCTGAGAAGCATTCCGACCCGAGAAGCAAGGTTTGGCATGGCCACGTGGTTAGAACTCGTAATCTGAGGGTCGCGGGCCCGAATCCCTTTCACACTAAATATGCTCGTCCTTTCAGCCGTGGAGCGTATAATATGATGATCAATCCCACTATTCGTTGGTAAAAGAGTAGCCCAAGAGTTGACAGTGGGTGGTGATGAATGACTGCCTTCCCTCTAGCTTTACATTGCTGCATAAGGGGTGGCTAATGCAGATAGCCCTCATGTAGTTTTGCGCGAAATTAAAAAAAACAAACGAACAGACAAGTAAAGTCATTTCTTACTCTACTACGCAACAAAAATAGTTATACGCTACAATGTAGTTAAATCATTTTGTATCAGTATAGAAGTAGTGTACGGAAGTATATGTGTAGTACAAGCTATGTTTCCAATATATCTTGATTGTCTGTCACCTTTCAACCTTTTCCTATAGTCTTTAAAACTTTACGATTAAATTAAAACTTAGATGGCTTCTCTACAACTAGTTTTTATTTTTTAGCACATAGAGAAAGAGACAAGAGACTTAATAAACTATTTTTCATATTTGGTGTTTTCCATGTTATAGAAACATGGTGATAAAAGATTAAACGTTATTCCTACAATTGTTTAATACATCACTTATTATGGTTCATTATAAGCGAACATTCTCTATATCATAGAATATTTTCTCAAAAAAACTGACTTCGTTATTAGATAATCTTCGATCACATATTAAATACTTACGTGTATATCCGGAGTGAAAATACCATATGGTATTGTAGTCTTTAGCCCGTCATAACCTTCTGTCGGCTAATGTTTCATTCCTTTGTAAGTCACTGACCAGATAATCTATCTTTCTCGGTTAAGGATCTTTGATACCGTAACAGTGGTGTGTAAAGAACCAGAAAAACAACAACATTGTTTTCAGGAGTTGCTAATGTTGCTGTTACTGTAAGAACAGATTGTGGTTGTTAACGAGAGTTGTGAATAGCTAATCTCTTAAAAATGTTTACCTTTGGTTGACTTTTTTGTTTTTGGAAAAGGAAGGCTACGTTTTGTGTAAGAAGTTGTTAGAATTGAAATGTTTTATAATTTCGCAAAGTAAGTATTGTATTACATCTATGTGTACTGGCAAGTCTACTATTCAAGTAAAGATACTTCTTGTTTACATCTAACTATTCGCTGGTGAGTATACCATTCAAGTAAAGATACTTCCTGTCTGTTTACGTAGGTAATATATGTCTCTTAACTAGGTAGTACATTAGGCTTAGAGAGGTAGTGCATTAGGCTTATATAGGTAGTACATTAGGCTTAGAGAGGTAGTGCATTAGGCTTATATAGGTAGTACATTAGGCTTAGAGAGGTAGTGCATTAGGCTTAGAGAGGTAGTGCATTAGGAGAGTCCAGAGCTAGTCACAGAGCAAGTCAGACGTGCCAATATCTCTGCCAACATGCTATTTAGAACGAAACGTTCATTCTCGCCAGTCAGGCCGTTAGTGCCGCCGGTAATCATCGACGGCCTACCGCCGAACCTCACGCCGTTTCAAATCGCTATGTTGATCGCCCGAGTTGACCAGGGGCAACCATTGAACCATCCAGGACCCGAATTTTACGCCGGGGAGGAATCCTCATCCAACCAGCCACTATTGCAGACCAAATTTACCTCTGCCAACCATGGAACACCGAATTTAATGTAAGGTGTTCCCCTACCAAAAGTCCAGTCAGTCTCTACTCAATATTCCTCAGGGGCGTCGACACATCAATAGAACCAGAAGAAATCAAACGAGCCATTGAACCTCAAATCCAAGCCAATGTGTATGCTGTCCACCGAATTTTCTCAAAAAACACTAACCTGCCTACGTACTTTATGAAGATAGTAACAACGTCGAAGTACAGTGCTGACTGTATTTTACGGCTGTTATTATCACATATTCCACTTTAGAGCCGAACGCCCACATCGACGACACTTCAAAAATTGGTTAAACAAAGCATCCAGACATCAGAAACGAACAACTACCAACAAGAAACTACCAAAATACCGCCGAGTCCAGATCTAACCAGAAGAAACACAAAGACAGATACAGACAACTCGACCCAGGAGACGTCAACTCCCTCTGCCAGCAACACGCCAAGTGCCAGCAAACTAAGAAAGAAAGAAGACAGATCATGCCAAACTGCAATCCAAGTTCCACAGAATTTAGCAACCAGCCAGACTCAGACAACTACCAAGACATCCATCGACGCAATAGTTCAAACTGAAAAACAAACTATCTTCACGTAGAAAACTCAAACTAAAATCTCAAGAAGAAACAAGGCATCACAGACCAGCGAAGAACAACACACCAAAGAACAGCCAGTTGTTCCACCAACGAGACCACGTTTTTCACTTGCACCAATGGGCTTCAAGTGTGAAAACAAGTTCATGACGAAGATACCACCCGATCTACAAGACCGCAGCTAACAGTTCCCGTGTATACCACCGTCATAGTTCATCAGTTTTTAAATTTTTATTTATTTATTTATTTAATTTTTTTTCTCTTTCTTCCCAGCTACTTCAGGGCACGGTCTGGGTAGATTATTCGGCGCCCAGGCCGTGAAAGTGGGTTTTCTCTGGGTACTCCCGTTTCCCACCACAGCAAAATCTCTGGCATCGGACCTGTAGGTCCCAGCCTCATTCTGAAAAGAGCCGTTTACCCAGTCACAGGGTATCTAATCAATCATAGTAAATTTTAAAAATCAATTCGCCAGCCGCCAGGGTACTCCGTCCTCGAGCCAAGGTCTGGCTCACTTCACTTTCGCTGCTCTCGTCCAGTTCTCCCGTCCTTCCTCTCACTCACAAATACACCACTCCATTTTTGAAATATTAAAAAATAAAGTAAAGATTCCACGGATATTTTAAAAATTTCTCATGTAAGGAGACGAAGAGGAACTACAACGATCCTGAACACCCCAGTTGGAGAGAGAACTTTCTGATTTATCTCTCTCTAAACTGAACCCTTGTCACGTTAGTTTGCGTTTGCGTTTGCATTAGGCTTAGATAGGTAGTACACAAGGCCCTAAAAACAATATTTTTGCTCATCCATGCCCCTATTACTGTTACCTATATAAGAAGTTACATCTGATAGCAAGTTAAACCAAATCATGTTTACAGTTGTTTCGTAGATATTATCACTGAGATATGTGTGTGTGAAGTATAATAGAAGTGGAGTATAAACTAGTTGTTGGTTTATAAGGAGTTAATTAACAGACGCATCTTTCACGAGTTGTAGGCTGACCTTGGGCACCAAAAACTGTTAATGTCTCGCAACCTTTCACGACGTGTTGAAACAATGCCACTTGTATGTACACCACAAGGTGGCGCGTCTCAACACCTCATGATAGTGCTTTAAGTATGAACTCGACGTTCTGTTTTGTTTCAAACCACCAGGAAGAACTTTGTACGTTTCTCACAAGTAGATGTGACACAGCATGCAGATCGAAGTTGTTAAATAAAAACGATTTATTGAACACTAGTTAAGAACGTGTAAATATGACAGACATAAAGTGGGTTTGAAACGTATCTAAATGAATAACAATATAGGCCTATCGCTGTTACATTCAATCATGCACTTTAAGCATATTTTTTGTATAAATATGCCAACTTTAACTAGTTCTTAGAAATTACATTCTGAACTACATTAAAAAAAGGAAAGACTGGCTAAGCCTGTGTTTTTTTAATCAGGGGTTGATAGACCCTGGTTAAAGGTAAAACAACACAAGGCATAGTACGTAACAAAGACTTCTTTCTCAATATTTCGAAAGTTTTTCATTCGCTTTCACAACTTATCACCTCTCCGACAACAAAAGACGTTTATTTTGAGACAATTTCTTATCACACCAAGTGTATAATCACGTAGTTTGGGAGTTATACTGTTGTCACAAATTACTGAAAACTTCTAAAACTAAAGTGAGAACTCTTTATACTGAAAAAGCTAGTTTCAATAGATACGTAAAATATGGACACACCAATGTATCAAAACTAATTTTTCCAACGTCAAGATTCTGACAGTTTGTTCCACTTAATATGTTTTTGTTTTTCTCTAACTTATCTTGTGTTATTTCCTATATATATATATATATCGCAATGTGCACAACCATAGCCCATTGGACTAACCCAGTATTGGAAAAGAATGTTAGCTGAAATTCCGAATTTACTTGATATATATGTATGGAATGATATTAGTAAAACGTACAAGTCTCTTGTATACAAATAATCAAATGTGTTAAATAAGTATTTGTCTGTGAACTAATGACTTTAGTCTCACTGAGTGCAAACTAGTGTACATGTGACGTACAAAATATTTCAGTCTATTGTACAGTTTACGTGTATTTGGATAACATTCATAAGGTATATAATACATATCTACTGTTTTATCATAACCTCTGTATACTGTACAAACTGTAGTTGTATCAGTTATGAATGGTAAAGTGAAGGGTTAGTAGCTTTGACCTCGAAACATAATAACATGTGGCTCGTGCACTTTAACCCCCTACCCATGCACCCTGAATCAGGTTATTAACTTACTGTTTAGGACCAGTCGTGGGCGTTATAGTTAAATATAATGATACCAATATTATCTTCTTCTATTCTTTATTACTCCTTCATGATACCAGTAATTTCTTACTTCTACTATTTATTACCCCTCAATGATACCAGTATTATCTTACATTTACTCATTATTACCCTTTAATGATACTAATATTATCCTACTTACACTCTTTATTACCCCTCAATGATACCAGTATTATCTTACATTCACTCATTATTACCCTTTAATGATACTAATATTATCCTACTTACACTCTTTATTACCCCTCAATGATACCAGTATTATCTTACATTTACTCATTATTACCCTTTAATGATACTAATATTATCCTACTTACACTCTTTATTACCCCTCAATGATACCAGTATTATCTTACATTTACTCATTGTTACCCTTTAATGATACTAATATTATCCTACTTACACTCTTTATTACCCCTCAATGATACCAGTATTTTCTTACATTCACTCATTGTTACCCTTTAATGATACTAATATTATCCTACTTACACTCTTTATTACCCCTCAATGATACCAGTATTTTCTTACATTCACTCATTATTACCCCTCAATGATACCAATATTGTCTTACTTATACCATTTATTTACCTTAAATTATACCAATATTACATTGCCTTCACTCATTATTACCCTTTAATGACATCTATTATTTTAACTTCACTCTCTATTACCCCTTCATGATACAAGTATTATCTTACGCTACTGTTCTTCCGACAAACACATAACCATTATGAAACACCAAGTATTAAAGTTATTATATTATCCACCAATGTAACGAATATTTGTTATTTTTAGAGAACAATTGCTTCACAAGTGTGTGGCAGTAAAGTTGTCTTGTATAAGATGTGTTGATTGGTTAGGCAGGTTGTGTGGCCTAGTTGGATTGACGTTAACCTAGGTTTAATATAAAATAGTCGTGGAAACTCCGGGAGAGTTACCGTGATAGGAGCCATGATAGTATTTATATACGAACAAATGTTTCGCTGTAAGAACATTTATGTTGGCAAGATCAACTTCTACTATAATAGTAGAAACACAACATGTCTTAACGTTTTCAGACATATTAAACATATGTCTTTGTTTAATGATAAGAATATCATTAGATATAACTATCTAATAAATAGATAGTCCCTGATCAAGTAATAGCGAATTATTGAGCTAATAAAGATACATTGTAGAGATGAAGACCTTTAATTCGTTTCTATTTATAAAAATATATAATAATAAACTTTGGTTTATCTTAAACAAATTAAGGAAAATAAAACTATGTTTTTGTAAAGTGCAAAACTATACGATGGGCTAACTGTGCTGTGCCCGTGTCAGGGATAGAACCTGAACCTTTAGCGTTACAAATATTCTAGCTTTTTTGAGAAAGAGGAATATATTAAATATTTTAAGAACCCGGATACCTGTGAAAGATTTCAGAATCAATCAGTAAAGATAGGATTTAGTATGGAAACAGGATGGTCGTATTTGACTAATGACGTTCAAAAGTGAGTCGTTTTCTTGATTGAGTATGATAAACAGTAGCGATCCATTGATCCAAACTTGTTTATTACATCGCGTGACAACAGTCTATTAACAGCATCCAAAATATTGGTAAAATATATCTTCATTTTAGGTTTAGTGAAAAACAATTATAGTGCTTAACTATTATCCGCATTCCCAGCCGACCTGGAGAGACCTGGTACTGAGTAAAGGCCTCGTCAGCACTAGATATACAAGAATATCATGGTTCACGTTGTAGCACATTTTACTTTGTTTTAACGTACAGGTTCTAGATATTCCTAATATGGTTTTTCTCCATTCGACGGTGTGGTTGCCGACTCACTTTGGGAAAGACGACAATCTAGCTTGGTGGTTCGTCCGTTCTAGAGTATGACAATAAAGATATAACTAAAATGAAATAATAATAAATAAATACGTAAACACTATTTTAAAAATTAATTAATTCATATTGTAATATCTGCTATCTAATAATCTGATTTGTTAATGACATAAATAAAACTGTTGATAAATACAATTCACTTCTTTAATGTGATTCAATACCTAAAAGTTACTTTGATCATTGATGGAACATATATCTAGTACTATATCTCCACTGTACCTTGGTTGAATGATATATATACTAATATATATCTTCGAGAAATGACATATATATATATATATCAGTAGTCGTAAACTTCCACTATATCTTGGATAAATAAGATATATATATATATATATCAATAGTCCTAAATATCCACTATATTTTAGATAAATGATATTTTATACATATATTAACAGTTTTAAACATTTACTATGTGAACGTGGAAATAAACACGTAGGACGAACGTGGTGACTTATAGAAACAAGAACGAAATAACACGAAGATCACACGTTCAGATATGTCTTAACATATGTTCTGTATGAACAAAAGATCACACGTTCAGATCTGTCTTAACAAATGTTCTGTATGAACAGAAGTTCACATGTTCAGATCGGTTTTAACATATGTTCTGTATGAACAGAAGATCACACGTTCAGATCTTTCTTAACATATGTTATGTATGAACAGAAGATCACACGTTCAGATCTGTCTTAACATATGTTCTGTATGAACAGAAGATCACACGTTCAGATCTGTCTTAACAAATGTTCTGTATGAACAGAAGATTACACGTTCAGATCTGTCTTAACAAATGTTCTGTATGAACAGAAGATTACATGTTCAGATCGGTCTCAACATATGTTCTGTATGAACAGATGATTACATGTTCAGATCTGTCTTAACATATGTTCTGTATGAACAGAAGATCACACGTTCAGATCTGTCTTAACAAATGTTCTGTATGAACAGAAGATCACATGTTCAGATCGGTCTCAACATATGTTCTGTATGAACAGATGACCACATGTTCAGATCTGTCTTAACATATGTTCTGTATGAACAGAAGATCACTTGTTCAGATCTGTCTTAACATATGTTATGTATGAACAGAAGATCACATGTTCAGATCGGTCTCAACATATGTTCTGTATGAACAGATGATCACATGTTCAGATCTGTCTTAACATATGTTATGTATGAACCGAAGATCACATGTTCAGATCGGTCTTAACATATGTTCTGTATGAACAGATGATCACATGTTCAGATCTGTCTTAACGTATGTTCTGTATGAACAGATGATCACATGTTCAGATCTGTCTTAACATATGTTCTGTATGAACAGAAGATCACACGTTCAGATCTGTCTTAACATATGTTCTGTATAAACAGCAGATCACACGTTCAGATCGGTCTTAACATATGTTCTGTATAAACAGCAGATCACACGTTCAGATCGGTCTTAACATATGTTCTGTATAAACAGAAGATCATACGTTCAGATCTGTCTTAACATATGTTATGTATGAACAGAAATAGTTTAGGACATCAAAACCAGCACAAATCTAAAGTAGAAAGAGATTGCTTAGAAAAAGTACTTTGTTCTTACTAAAAACCTCAGAAACACAACATAAACAGTAGTTTGTTTTTTCTAAAGAACTAAGAAACACAACATAAACAGTAGTTTGTTCTTACTAAAGAACTACGAAACACAACATAAACAGTAGTTTGTTCTTTCTAAAGAACTAAGAAACACTACAGAAACAGTAGTTTGTTCTTACTAAAGAACTACGAAACACAACATAAACAGTAGTTTGTTCTTTCTAAAGAACTAAGAAACACAACATAAACAGTAGTTTGTTCTTACTAAAGAACTACGAAACACAACATAAACAGTAGTTTGTTCTTTCTAAAGAACTAAGAAACACGACAGAAACAGTAGTTTGTTCTTTCTAAAGAACTAAGAAACACTACAGAAACAGTAGTTTGTTCTTCCTAAAGAACTAAGAAACACAACAGAAACAGTAGTTTGTTCTTCCTAAAGAAATAAGAAACACAACAGAAACAGTAGTTTGTTTTTACTAAAGAACTAAGAAACACTACCGAAACAGTACTTTGTCCTTACTAAAAAACTACGAAACACAACATAAACAGTAGTTTGTTCTTTCTAAAGAACTAAGAAACACAACAGAAACAGTAGTTTGTTCTTCCTAAAGAAATAAGAAACACAACAGAAACAGTAGTTTGTTTTTACTAAAGAACTAAGAAACACTACCGAAACAGTACTTTGTTCTTACTAAAAAACTACGAAACACTAGAAAAACAGTACTTTGTTCTTACTAAAAACTAAGAAATACTACAAAAACAGTAGTTTGTTCTTACTAAAGAACTAAGAAAAACAACAGAAACAGTAGTTTGTTCTTACTAAAGAACTAAGAAACACTACAGAAACAGTAGTTTGTTGTTACTAAAGAACTAAAAAGCACTACAGAAACAGTAGTTTGTTCTTACTAAAGAACTAAGACACACTACAGAAACAGTAGTTTGTTCTTACTAAAGAACTAAGAAACACTACAGAAACAGTAGTTTGTTCTTACTAAAGAACTAAGAAAAACTACATAAACAGTAGTTTGTTCTTATTAAAGAACTAAGAAACACAGCAGAAACAGTAGTTTGTTCTTACTAAAGAACTAAGAAACACTACAGAAACAGTAGTTTGTTCTTACTAAAGAACTAAGAAACACTACAGAAACAGTAGTTTGTTCTTACTAAAGAACTAAGAAACACTACAAAAACAGTAGTTTGTTCTTCCTAAAGAACTAAGAAACACTACAGAAACAGTAGTTTGTTCTTACTAAAGAACTCAGAAACACTACAGAAACAGTAGTTTGTTCTTCCCAAAGAACTAAGAAACACAACAGAAACAGTAGTTTGTTCTTCCTAAAAAGCTCAGAAACACTACAGAAACAGTAGTTTGTTTTTACTAAAAACTAAGACACACTACAGAAACAGTAGTTTGTTCTTACTAAAGAACTAAGAAACACTACAGAAACAGTAGTTTGTTCTTACTAAAGAACTAAGAAACACTACAGAAACAGTAGTTTGTTCTTACTAAAGAACTCAGAAACACTACAGAAACAGTAGTTTGTTCTTCCCAAAGAACTAAGAAACACAACAGAAACAGTAGATTGTTCTTCCTAAAAAACTCAGAAACACTACAGAAACAGTAGTTTGTTCTTCCTAAAGAACTATGAAACACTACAGAAACAAACGAATGTCTTTTATTATAATAGTAAATATGTATTATGTCCAACACCACGTTAAAATCTACAGCTGCAATAGACACCTGTCTGTGTTACTGAAAGAAAGCAATGGATTATTGTAATAATATAATACAACAACGTTACATTGACACCTGATATTTGACTTGAGAGGTAGTTTACGCTTTTCATCGTAGTTATCCGCATGTGACGATCATGTGTTTGGTACGTCTTGTAGAAAGAAATGTCTTGAGGCGTAATAGAAACACTGGTTAATAGTTCCTTACTTAAGAAGTTGTAGCTACTAGATAAACTGGCCGAAAAATATCCAAAAGAGATTGAAGTGCTTGTTTTAGTCCAATTTATTACTAATATTGTTAAAGTTGTTGTTTTAGACCTATTCATTACTAGCCTTCAATGAAATGATTGTTTTATTACTCTTTATTACTAGGTTTCATTGAAGAGATTGTTTTAGTCCAATTTATTACTAATATTGTTGAAGTTGTTGTTTTAGACCTATTCATTACTAGCCTTCAATGAAATGATTGTTTTATTACTCTTTATTACCAGGTTTCATTGAAGAGATTGTTTTAGTCCAATTTATTACTAATATTGTTGAAGTTGTTGTTTTAGACCTATTCATTACCAGCCTTCAATGAAATGATTATTTTATTATTCTTTATTACTAGGTTTCATTGAAGAGATTGTTTTAGTCCAATTTATTACTAATATTGTTGAAGTTGTGGTTTTAGACCTATTCATTACCAGCCTTCAATGAAATGATTATTTTATTATTCTTTATTACTAGGTTTCATTGAAGAGATTGTTTTAGTCCAGTTTATTACTAATATTGTTGAAGTTGTTGTTTTAGACCTATTCATTACTAGCCTTCAATGAAATGATTATTTTATTACTCTTTATTACTAGGTTTCATTGAAGAGATTGTTTCAGTCCAGTTTATTACTAATATTGTTGAAGTTGTTGTTTTAGACCTATTCATTACTAGCCTTCAATGAAATGATTATTTTATTACTCTTTATTACTAGGTTTCATTGAAGAGATTGTTTTAGTCCAGTTTATTACTAATATTGTTGAAGTTGTTGTTTTAGACCTATTCATTACTAGCCTTCAATGAAATGTTTGTTTTATTACTCTTTATTACTAGGTTTCATTGAAGATATTGTTTTAGTCCTATTCATTACTAGCCATTTTTGAAGTTGTTTTTAGTCCAATTTATTTCTAGCCATCATTGAAGTGATGTGGTATGTTTTAGTTTTATTTATTACTACCTTTTATTTACGTTGTTATTTTATTCCTATTTTTACTACCCTTCATTTAATTCGTTGTTTGAGTCCTCATTATTACTAGCTGTCATTGAAGTGATTGTTTTAGTCATACATATTACTAGCCTTTATTGAAGTTGATATTTTAGTCCTATTTATTACTAGTCTTTATTGAGTTGTTATTTTAGTTCTATAGATTACTATCTTTTATTGAAGTTGTTGTTTTATTAATATTGATTACTAGCCTTCATTGAAGTTGTTGTTTTAGTCTAATTTATTACTAGCTTTCACTGACTCTGTTGTTTTAGTCCTATTGACTAGTATCTATCCTTCATTGATGATGTTCTTTTAGTCTTATTGATTACTAGACTTCAGTGAAGTGATTGTTGTAATCCTGTTTGCCTCTACCTTTAATGTAGTGGTTGTTTCAGTCATATTTATAACGTGCCCTTATGGAAGTGATTCTTTTAGTCCTGTATACTACTATCCTTTATTGAAGTTGTTGTTTTAGTCCTATTGATTACTAGGTTTCCTTGAAGTGATTGTTGTTGTTGTAATTGTTACTAGACTTCATTGAAGTGATTGTTTTAGTCCTATTTATTACTAGCCTTTCATGAAGAGGAGATTTTAGTCCTATTTATTACTAACTTACATTGGAGTTGTTGTAGTCCTATATATTACTAGCCTTCATGGAAATAGGTTTTTATTCCTATTTATTACTATCTTTTATTGAAGAAATAATTTTAGTGGTATTTATTACTAGCCTTCATTGGAGTGGTTGTTTTTGTTCTGTTATTAATTAGCTTTGTTTGAATTTCTTGTTTTAGTTGTTTTTGTTCTATTTATTACTAGCCTTCATTGAATTTGTTTTTTTGTTCTATCTATTACTAGCCTTTTTGAAGTGAAGTGATTGTGTTATTCTTGTTTAATACTATTCTTCATTAAAGTTATTTTAGTCCTATTGATTACTAGCCTTCAATGAAGTGATTGTTGTAATTCTATTTGTCTCTACCTTTAATGCAGTTGTTCTTTCATTCCTGTATATAACTATCTTTCATTGAAGTGATTGTTTTAATCCTATATACTACTAGCCGTGGTTGAAATTGTTGTTTTAGTTTTATTTATTACTAGCCTTCATTGGAGTGATTGTTTTAGTGCTATTTATTACTAGCTTTTACTGATGTGGTTGTTTTAATCCTCTTTATCTCTAGCCTTCAGGGAAGTGATTGTTTCAGTCTTATTTATCAGAAGTCTTCATTGTAGTTGTTGTTCAAGTTGTATTGATTTCTATCCTTTATTCAAGTTGTTGTTTTGGTACAATTGATTACTAGCCTTTATTGAAGTGACTGTTGTAGTCCTATTTATCACTAACCTTCAATGAAGTGATTGTTTTAATCCTATTTATCACCAGCCTTTAATGTAGTGGTTACTTCAGTCTTATTTATAACTAGCATTCATAGAAGTGATTGTCGGAGTCCTACGATTACTAGCTTTCATTGAAGTTATTGTTTTAGGGCTATTGATTACTATTCTTTTTTGAAGTTGTTTTTAGATCTATTTATTACTAGCTTTCATTGAAGTGATTGTTTTAGTTCTATTGATTACTAGACTGCAATGAAGTGATTGCTATAATCCTATTTGTCTCTTGCCTTTAATATAGTTTTTGTTTCAGTCCTGTTTATAAATAGCTTTCGTTGAAGTGATTGTTTTAATACTGTATACTACTAGCCGCGATTCAAATTGTTGTTTTAGTTCTGTTTATTATTAGCCTTCATTAGAGTGGTTGTTTTAGTTCTATTATTAATTAGGTTTCTTTAAAGTTATTGTTTAATGCTATTGATTACTAACCCTCATTTAAGTGGTTGTTTTAGTCCTCTTTATTACTAGCTTTTATTGAAGTTATTGTTTTAGTGCTATTCATTACTATCCTTAATTGAAGTTGTTGTTTTAGTCTTATTGATTACTAGACTTCAGTGAAGTGATTGTTGTAATCCATTTGTCACTAGCCTTCAATGTAATGGTTGTTTCAGTCATATTTATAACGTGCCCATATTGAAGGGTTTCTTTAAGTCCTGTATATTATTATCCTTCCTTGAAGTTGTTTTTTTAGTTCTATTGATTACTAGGTTTCATTGAAGTTGTTTTAGCCCCATATATTAATAGCTTTCATTGAAATGATTGCTTCATACCTATTGATTATTAGCCTTCACTAAAGTTGTTGTTTTAGTCCTATTTATTACTAGTCTTATTTGATGTTATTGTTTAAGTCCTATTTATCACTAACCTTCAATGAAGTGGTTGATTCAGCCCTATTTATAACTAGGTTTGCTTGAAGTGATTGTTTCAGTCCTAATTATTACTAGACTTCATTGAAGTGATTGTTTTAGTCCTAATTATTACTATTCCTTATTGCAGTGATTGTTTTAGTACTATTTGTTACTAGCCTTGATTAAAGTAAAGTGGTTTTTAGTTCTATTTTTTACTAGACTTTCATAAATAGAATGTTTCTGTCCTATTTATAACTAGCTTTCAATGAAGTTGTTTTAATCCTATAGATTACTAGCCTACATTGAAGTTGTTGTTTTAGACCTATTTATTACTAACTTTCATTGAAGTTGTTGTTCTAGTCCTATTTATTTTTAGCCATGAATGAAGTGGCGGTTTTAGTTCTATTTATCACTAGCCTTCATTGAAATGGTTTTTTTATTCCTATTTATTACTGTATTTTATTGAAGAGGTAATTTTAGTGCTATTTATTACTAACCTTCATTAAATTGGTTGTTTTAGTTTTGTTATTAATTAGCTTTCTTTGAAGTTCTTGTTTTAGTCCTATTTATTACCAGCTTCCATTGAAGTGATTGTTTTAGTGTTATTGATTACTATCTTTGATTGAAGTTTCTGTTTTTGTCCTATTTACCACTAGCCTTCAATGAAGTGGCTGTTTTAGTGCTATTTATAATTAGTTTTCATTGAATCATTGTTTTAGTTCTATTTATTATTAGCCTTCATTCATGTTGTTATTATAGTGCTATTGATTACTGGCCTTCAATGAAGTGATTGTTGTTATCCTATTTGTCTCTAGCATTTAATATAGTGGTTCTTTCAGTCCTGTTTATAACTGTCTTTCATTGAAGTGATTGTTTTAATCCTATATACTACTAGCTGTGGTTAAAATTGTTGCTTTAGTTCTATTTATTACTAGCTCATTGGAGTGATTGGTTTAATTCTATTATTAATTAGGTTTCTCTGAAGTTGTTGTTTTTTTCTTATTTATTACAAGCCTCCATTAAAGTGATTGTTTTATTGCTAATTAATACGAGCTTTTATTGATGTGATTCTTTTAGTCTTATGTATTACTAGCCTTCATTGAAGTTGTTCCTTTAGTGCTATTTATCACTAGCCTTCAGTGAAGTGATTGTTTTAGTCTTATTTATCAGAAGTCTTAATCGAAGTTGTTGTTTAACTTGTATTGATTTCTATCCTTTATTCAAGTTGATATTTTAGTACTGTTGATTACCAGCCTTTCTTGAAGCGTCTGTTTAAGTTCTATTTATCACTAGCTTTTAATGAAGTGTTTGTTTTAATCCTATTTATAAATAGCTTTCATAAAAGTGATTGTTTGAGTCCCATGTATTAATAGCCTTAATTGAAGTTCTTGTTTTAGTCAAATTTTCTACTAGCCTTTGTTAAAGTGATTGTTTTAGTCCTATTTATTTCTATCCATCATTGAAGTGAAATGATTGTTTTAGTCTCATTTTTTTTCTAGCCTTCACTAAAGTGATTTTTAGTCCTATTTATTTCTAGCATTCACCGAATGAAGTGATTGGTTTAGTCCTATTTATTGCTAGGCTTCATCGAAGTGAAGTGATTGTTTTAATTCTATTTATTACTAGACTTCACTGAGTGATTGATTTAGTCCTATTTTATACTAGGCTTCATTCAAGCAAAGTGATTGTTTTAGTCGTATTTATAACTATCGTTCACCAAAGTGATTGTTTTAGTCCAATTTATTACTAGTATTGATTGAAGTTGTTGTTTTAGTGCTATTTATGACTAGCTTTCATTGAAGATATTGTTTCAGTTCTATTTATTACTTACTAGCTTTCATTGATGTTATTGTTTTAGTTCTTTTTATTACTAGCCTTAATTGAAGTTGTTGTTTTAGTCCTATTTATCGCCAGCCTCCATTGAAGTGATTATTTTGGTTTTATTTATCACTAGCCTTTAGTGAAGTGTTTTGTTTTAATCCTATTTATCACCATCTTTCAATGTAGTGGTTGCTACAGTCCTATTTATTCCTACCTTTCATTTAAGTAGTTGTTTGAGTTCTCTTTATTACAAGCTTTCATTGAAGTTGTTTTTTAGTACTAGTGATAACTAGCCTTTATTGAAGTGATTGCTTTAGTCCTATTGTTTACTAGCATTCATTGAAGTTGATGTTTTAGTACTATTGATTACTTAAACTTCAATGAAGTGGTTCTTTTAGTAATCTTTATTACTAGATTTCATTGGAGTGACTGTTTTAGTCCTACATATTATTAGCCTTCATTGAAGTTGTTCTAGTCCTGTTTATCACTATCCTTCAATGAAGTGAATATTTTAGCCCTATTTATTACTAACCATCATTAAGTTGTTGTTTTAGTTCTACAAATTACTAGGCTTCATTAAGGTTGTTTTAGTCCTATATATTAATAGTCTTCATTGAAGTGATTGCTTTAGTCCTATTGAATATCAGCCCACATTGAAGTTGTTGTTTTAGTCCTGTTTATTAGCAGTCTTCAATGAAGTAGCTGATTCAGCCCTATTTATAACTAGGTTTCCTTGAAGTGATTGTTTTAGTCCTAATTATTACTATACTTCCTTGAAGCGATTGTTGTAGTTCTATTTATCACTAGCCTTGATTAAGTGAAGTGATTGTTTTAGTCACATATATTACTAGCTTTTTATGAAGAGGAGGTTTCAGCCCTATTTATAACTAGCATTCAATGAAGCTGTTGTTTTAGTCCTATTTATTATTAGCCTTAATGAAGTGGTGTTTTTGTCCCATAGATTACTAGCCTTATTGAGTTGTTGTTTTACTTTTATTTATTACAAGCCTTCAGTGAAGTGATTGTTTTAGTCCTATTTATAACAATTCTTCATTGATATTGTTGTATAAGTTATATTGGTTTATCCTTTAGTTAAGTTGTTGTTTTGGTACTATTGATTACTAGTCTTTATTGAAGTGACTGTTTGAGTGCTATTTATCACTAGCCTTCAATGAAGTGATTGTTTTAATTCTATTTATTACCAGCCTTCAATGTAGTGGTTACTTCAGTCTTATTTATAACTAGCTTACATAGAAGTGATTGTTGGAGTTTTATGTATTACTAGCTTTCATTGAAGTTATTGTTTTAGTGATATTGATTACTAGCCTTCCTTTATGTGGTTGTTTTAGTCCTATTTATTAATAGCCTTGTTTTAAGAGATTGTTTTAGTTCTATATGTTCCTAGCCTTCAGTTAAGGGATTATTTTAATTCTATTTATCACTAGCTTTGAATGTAGTGGTTGTTTCAGTCCTATTTATAACTAGCTTTCATTGAAGTGATTGTTTTTTTTATGTATTTCTAGCGTTCACTGTAGTTTTATTTTAGTCGTATGGATTATTAGCCTTCTTTGAAGTTCTTGTTTTATTTCTATTTATGACTGCGGTTCATAGATGTGAAGTCATTGTTTTAGTCCTATTTATTACTAGACTTAACTGAAATGATTGTTTTAGTCCTATTTATTAGTCGCCTTCATTGAAGTTGTTGTTTTAGTCATATTTACTACTAGCCTTTGTTCAAGTGATTGTTTTAGTTCTATTTATTACTAGCGTTCACTGAAGTGATTGTTTTAGTTATATTTATTACTAGCCTTAATTGAAGTTGTTGTTTTATTCCTATTTATCACCAACCTCCATTGAAGTGATTATTTTGGTTTTATTTATCACTAGTCTTCATCGAAGTTGTTGTTTTAGTTGTATTGATTTCTTTCCTTTATTAAAGTTGTCGTTTTAGTTCTATTTATAACTAGCCTTTATTGAAGTAATTGTTTTATTTCTATTTATCTCTAGCCTTCAATGTAGTGGCTGCTTCAGCTCTATTTATTACTAGCTTTCACAGAAGTGATTGTTCGAGTCCTACGTATTGCTTGCATTCATTGATGTTATTGTTTTATTGCTAGTTATTACTAGCTTTCATTGAAGTGGTTGTTTTAGTCCTATTGATTACTAGCTTTATTTGAAGTGATTGTTTCGTTTTATTTATCTCTAGCTTTCAATGTAGTGGTTGTTTCATTCCTATTTATAACTAGCTTTCATTTAAGTGATTATTTTAGTCCTGTATACTACTATCCTTCATGGAAGTTGTTTTTTTCATATTTATCACTAGAGTTTGTTGAAGTGAAGGTATTGTTATTTTAGTATTTATTACTAGCCTTCCCTGAAGTAAAGGGATTGTTATAGTCCTATTTAGTACTAGCCTTCCCTGAAGTAAAGAGATTGTTATAGTCCTATTTAGTACTAGCCTTCCCTGAAGTAAAGGGATTGTTATAGTCCTATTTATTACTTGCCTTTCGTGAAGTAAAGGGATTGTTATAGTCCTATTTATTACTTGCCTTTCGTGAAGTAAAGGGATTGTTATAGTCCTATTTATTCCTAGCCTTCCCTGAAGTAAAGGGATTGTTATAGTCCTATTTATTACTAGCCTTCCCTGAAGTAAAGGAATTGTTATAGTCCTATTTATTACTAGCCTTTGGTGTTAACCAAAATTATAACCATCTGTTTGTCTGTAACTGAAACCTCTTGTTCTTATGTTATATTAATTACTTTGATTTCTTAAGACACTATGCACTCTTAGTTAAGCTATTATATTATATGATGAACTCTAATAAAGTAGCTTTCACAGTATGTCAAAACTTCTGTCCTTCTTGTAACCCACTTGATTTAAAAATGTATCTCACAACGGCTGGTATGGGTATTAACACTTTTACTGATGAGGAGAGAACAACGTTTCGACCTTCCTAGGTCATCTTCAGGTTAACCTGAGACACAAACACCTGTGCTGTTTTAGTTTTATCCTTTTTAATATTTTCTGACATGAGATACTGAAAACTTATTCAAAACAATCTTACTCAGCTACATGTACGTACACACATGTTCGATCATTCTCAGGATTTGAAGAACTCGAAATCATAAAAGACTGAAGACGGTATACGTGCAAATTGTTTTCTTCAACTTGCGAAACAAGCAAAGAACGAAATAAGAAAGAGGGACAGACGGCTGCTTTCTGTTTTTATCAAAAGATTTAAAGAAACGAATGGTGGAGACGTGTTTTAAGATGGAGTCAACCAGTGAAACACGTACCGATCTCATGGGAATAATAATAAAAAAGTTATATATCAGAAAAGCAGAATGACAAGTGTTTTCTCTTTACCAAGGAACAAGTTGAAAAGAGTTACTTCAAGTGAAAGAGTGTTGTGTCTAGTAGACACAAGGGGTTTCACGTTAGTTTCGTAAACTTAAAAGGTAACATTTTTTTATAACCTGGTGGTATTGACTTGTAATCCGAGGGTCGCGGGTTCGAATCCTATCAAACATGCTCGCCCTTTCAGCCGTTGAGACATTGTAATGTGACGGTCAATCCCACTATTCGTTGGTAAAAGAGTAGCCCAAGAGTTGGCGGTGAGTGGTGATGACTAGTTGTCTTCCCTCTAGTCTTACACTGCTAAATCAGGGACGGCTGGTGCAGATAGCTCTCGTGTAGCTTTGCGCGAAATTCAAAAGAAACAAACCAAACATGGTGGTCTCAGAAACTCAATAATAAAGGAAAGACTGTGTTAATTATTTTATCAAGCCACAATCATGTAAAATTTAAATAAATGATTATTTATAGTGTCGTAAAAGATGACCCCCACTCGGACATATTTTCATAGCATGAAATGAAAATAAACATTACAAGATCGGCAGATATCCTCGTTTTAGAACTGTATACACAACAATTATATTTACTTGTTTGTTTGCAAAAGTCTGTATAACGAGCCTTATTTTATAAATCGCTATTATAAAACTGGAAACAATATAAAATATATCTCTATTATAACACTATGATTGGAAACGATAAACTGATATTATAACACTATAATTGAAAACACGTCAGTTTATGATTTAAGTTTTTCACTGGTCTACATTCGTCAGGTTTATCAGTTGTGTTAGAAAGTTAAATCCTTGATTTGTTTTTGCTTATGCTAATAACGAACCTTATAGAAAATCACACTGCTGGCCAAAATCGTAATACCAATGAACATAAAGAAAAAATATACATTTTGCGTTGTTAGACACAACCACTTACTTCAGTAGAGATTCAAAAGATGAAAATAAGAAAAGGGAAAATAAAATAAATAAAAGTTTTTAGCATTTAATAGGGAAAATGTGAACACTATGAAATTAGCCTAAATACTATCTGGTCAAAAGTTTAAGACCATACCAAAAAGAAGTCCTAAACAGGGTAGGAAATACCCAACAAGAGGTCTCAGTAGTGAGTTACATGGCCGTCATTGCGAATAACTTCAAATATTCACTTTTTAATGGTTGATATAAACGTTTGCAGAAGGCTGGCTGGAATGTTATTCCAAGTGGTGAAGATGGCTTCACGAAGATCATGCACTACTTGGAATTGATGTCCATTTCTATAGACATTCCTTGCCATCCACCCCCAAACATTTTCAATGGGGATCAGTTCTGGCGAACACGCTGGATGGTCTAAAGAAATCACGTTATACGCCATGAAAAAGTCCTTTGTCCTGCAGCATTGTTCTGCTGAAATATCCAGTCATTTCCACACAAGCGAGGCCCTTCAGGCAATAAGGATGCTCTCTTCAACATGCCCCTGTATAACCTGAAGCTTCATTATTGCCTGGAAGGAAAAAGCACCCCAGATCATGATGGAATTTCCTCCACTGTGTCATGTAGAAAATGTCTCCAGTGGGATATCCTTGTCGTGCCAGTAACGTTGGAAGCCATCTGGACGATCCAGGTTAAAGTTTTTCTCATCAGAGAACAAAACCTTCGTCCACTTTTATACGTTCAATGGTGCTTCTCAGCAAAGTTTAACCGAGTTGTTTCGTAGTGTGGAAAGAGGCGTGGCCTTTGAAGATGTTTACGGTTTTTAAAGCCTTTCTCTCGTAGATGCCGTTTTGTTGTTCTTGAGCTGCATTCTGCATCCGTGAGGGCCTTAATCTGGTTTGACGATCGGCTGGTGTCTTGGTGGACAACCCATCGAATCCTCCTGCTCAACGCCAGCAAAATTATCTTGGGCTGACCACTTGAAATTCTTGTTCCATATCCGTCAGGGGCTTTTAAGAAATTTGCAACAGCAGTTTCACTACGCCCAATCTCACCAGTGATGGCACGTTGAGAGAGACCTTGCTTTTGCAGCTCAACAATTCTGCCACATTCAAACTCTGTCACCTTTTTAGCCTTTGCCGTGTTTTTACCCAATTTAACACAGGAGATGTCAGTGGGACATTTTGACAACGCTAATGATTGAACACAAATGACTAAATTTCGTTCGCGTTTACCGATTAACGCTTCGTTTCAGTATGGTTTTAAACTTTTGACCAGCTGATATTTAGGCTAATTTCATGGTGTTCACATTTTCCCTATTAAATGCTGAAAAAGGTTTTTATTTTTATTTTCCCTTTTCTTATTTTCATCTTTCGAAGGTCTACTTAAATAAGTGGTTGAGTTTAACAACGCATAATGCATATTTTTTCTTTATGTTCATTGGTCTTAAGATTTTGGCCAGCAGTGTATGTTGTTTTACAGCTTACAAAATATGTTGTTTTACAGCTTACAAAATATATTGTTTTACAGCTTATAAAATATGTTGTTTTACAGCTTACAAAATATATTGTTTTACAGCTTACAAAATATATTGTTTTACAGCTTATAAAATATGTTGTTTTACAGCTTACAAAATATGTTGTTTTACAGCTTACAAAATATATTGTTTTACAGCTTATAAAATATGTTGTTTTACAGCTTACAAAATATATTGTTTTACAGCTTACAAAATATATTGTTTTACAGCTTATAAAATATGTTGTTTTACAGCTTACAAAATATGTTGTTTTACAGCTTATAAAATATATTGTTTTACTTTTATTCATTTTATACTTTGTGGTCGCTCTCTCACCTCCCGCTGAAAAAGCGGTAAGTTAACGGACTTATTACATTCTAGGACTCTAAAACGAACATTTATATGCAAAAACGGCTCGTTTGGGCTGAGAAAACACTTTACATAGAAGAGCGAACAACGTTTCGACCTTCTTCGGTCATCGTCAGGTTCACAAAGGAACCTTTGTGACCGAAGCTGTGACCGAAGAAGGTCGAAACGTTGTTCGCTCTTCTATGTAAAGTGTTTTCTCAGCCCAAACGAGCCGTTTTTGCATATAAATTTCTCAACATGTGGGTTTCTCGTCATCACTGATTATCTAAAACGAACATTCAACAGCTAAACATAACTTCGTAATGTCATAAGAGGACCGTCTTATCTTGACTTAAGTTACAGGTAGGAACTCATTCCAGGTAATGTTATTTGGAAGTCCAACATTCTCAAATAATACTAAAGTATATATTTTTTCATATTTCACCTTATTTTATTTTTATTTCTTCAGCAGGTAAACAGCACGGCCAAGTGTGTATCACTATTCAACAGTGTCAGTTGTATGACGTCAACTCTATGTGTTTTGACGGAGTGTGTGTCTGTGATGAGGGTTATTTTCACTCACAGGATAACAACTACACCTTGTGTTTGGAGAGTAAGTTGATGAATAATTCACAAATATCTAAATATAAGTTGTAAAATATCACATTATCGAAGAAGTGTTAGAGATTTGTAAGTTAAACACACGTAACGTTCAACCTTGTTAACACGAATAGAATAAAACACACATAAAGTCCAACGTTGCTAACAGCGATATGTCTGCGAATTTACAAAGCTATAAACTGGGTTTCGATAACCGTGGTGAGCAGAACACAAATAGCCCTTAAGTAGTTTCATGCTTAAAAATAAATGAAGAAATAAACCTTCCTAACATCAATTGTAAAAAATCACGTAAAGTTCAACCTTGTTAACATCAATTGTAAAAAAATCACGTAACGTTTAACCTTGTTAACATCAATTGTAAAAAGGAAGCACTTGTTATATTCAAACTCGTTAATACAAGTAAAATAAACCCCCTTGTAACGTTCAACCTTGTTAACATCAATTGTAAAAAGAAGCACTTGTAACATTCAAACTCGTTAATACAAGTAAAATAAACCCCTTGTAACGTTCAACCTTGTTAACATCAATTGTAAAAAGGAAGCACTTGTAACATTCAAACTCGTTAATACAAGTAAAATAAACCCCCTTGTAACGTTCAACCTTGTTAACATCAATTGTAAAAAGGAAGCACTTGTTACATTCAAACTCGTTAATACAAGTAAAATAAACCCCTTGTAACGTTCAACCTTCCCAATATCAGTAAAATAAAAACACTTATAACATCTAACCTTAGTAATATTAAAATAAAATGTTCATATATATGATTTGTGTTTGTGTTTCATCGTATAGCAAAGCCACATCGGGCTTTCTGCTGAGTCCACCGAGGGGAATCAAACCCCTGATTTTAGCAATGCAGATCCTTACACTTACCGCTGCCTCAGCGACAGACCGTACTTATAAATGTAAATGACTGAGCTAATGGAAACAGACTTATTTGAGCATTTCTGTAAAAACAAGAGACCAAATGTGCTTGAGACAATTTTATCGATATAATGACGTTCATAAGATGATAAAAGATACGAAATAATATAAGAAATTAGTGAGTTTAAATATTAAAAAAAGAAACACATTATTAACCAGATATAATTCGAGATCACAGTTAGGACTTATATTAAATAAAAATCATGTGTGTAAGAATTTTCTTAAAATAACTTATAAACTTAATATCACGTGTTAATCACATACAGAAAAGTTAGCAGGAAGATAAAAAACGAGTTGGCAAGATGATCAGGGCAGAATATGATGCAATTATTTAGACTTAACAGCTCTCAACAATGTAGGTTTATAAAAAAACGAGTTGGCAAGATGATCAGGGCAGAATATGATGCAATTATTTAGACTTAACAGCTCTCAACAATGTAGGTTTATAAAAAAACGAGTTGGCAAGATGATCAGGGCAGAATATGATGCAATTATTTAGACTTAACAGCTCTCAACAATGTAGGTTTATAAAAAAAACGAGTTGGCAAGATGATCAGGGCAGAATATGATGCAATTATTTAGACTTAACAGCTCTCAACAATGTAGGTTTATAAAAAAACGAGTTGGCAAGATGATCAGGGCAGAATATGATGCAATTATTTAGACTTAACAGCTTTCAACAATGTAGGTTTATAAAAAACGAGTTGGCAAGATGATCAGGGCAGAATATGATGCAATTATTTAGACTTAACAGCTCTCAACAATGTAGGTTTATAAAAAACGAGTTGGCAAGATGATCAGGGCAGAATATGATGCAATTATTTAGACTTAACAGCTCTCAACAATGTAGGTTTATAAAAAAAACGAGTTGGCAAGATGATCAGGGCAGAATATGATGCAATTATTTAGACTTAACAGCTTTCAACAATGTAGGTTTATAAAAAAACGAGTTGGCAAGATGATCAGGGCAGAATATGATGCAATTATTTAGACGTAACAGCTTTCAACAATGTAGGTTTATAAAAAAACGAGTTGGCAAGATGATCAGGGCAGAATATGATGCAATTATTTAGACTTAACAGCTCTCAACAATGTAGGTTTATAAAAAAACGAGTTGGCAAGATGAGCAGGGCAGAATATGATGCAATTATTTAGACTTAACAGCTCTCAACAATGTAGGTTTATAAAAAACGAGTTGTCAAGATAATCAGGGCAGAATATGATGCAATTATTTAGACTTAACAGCTCTCAACAATGTAGGTTTATAAAAAAACGAGTTGGCAAGATGATCAGGGCAGAATATGATGCAATTATTTAGACTTAACAGCTCTCAACAATGTAGGTTTATAAAAAAACGAGTTGGCAAGATGATCAGGGCAGAATATGATGCAATTATTTAGACTTAACAGCTCTCAACAATGTAGGTTTATAAAAAAACGAGTTGGCAAGATGATCAGGGCAGAATATGATGCAATTATTTAGACATAACAGCTTTCAACAATGTAGGTTTATAAAAACGAGTTGGCAAGATGATCAGGGCAGAATATGATGCAATTATTTAGACTTAACAGCTCTCAACAATGTAGGTTTATAAAAAACGAGTTGGCAAGATGATCAGGGCAGAATATGATGCAATTATTTAGACTTAACAGCTCTCAACAATGTAGGTTTATAAAAAAAACGAGTTGGCAAGATGATCAGGGCAGAATATGATGCAATTATTTAGACTTAACAGCTTTCAACAATGTAGATTTATAAAAAAAACGAGTTGGCAAGATGATTAGGGCAGAATATGATGCAATTATTTAGACTTAACAGCTCTCAACAATGTAGGTTTATAAAAAACGAGTTGACAAGATGATCAGGGCAGAATATGATGCAATTATTTAGACTTAACAGCTCTCAACAATGTAGGTTTATAAAAAACGAGTTGGCAAGATGATCAGGGCAGAATATGATGCAATTATTTAGACTTAACAGCTCTCAACAATGTAGGTTTATGAAAAAACGAGTTGGCAAGATGATCAGGGCAGAATATGATGCAATTATTTAGACTTAACAGCTTTCAACAATGTAGGTTTACAAAAAAACGAGTTGGCAAGATGATTAGGGCAGAATATGATGCAATTATTTAGACTTAACAGCTCTCAACAATGTAGGTTTATAAAAAAACGAGTTGGCAAGATGATCAGGGCAGAATATGATGCAATTATTTAGACTTAACAGCTCTCAACAATGTAGGTTTATAAAAAAACGAGTTGGCAAGATGATCAGGGCAGAATATGATGCAATTATTTAGACTTAACAGCTCTCAACAATGTAGGTTTATAAAAAAACGAGTTGGCAAGATGATCAGGGCAGAATATGATGCAATTATTTAGACATAACAGCTTTCAACAATGTAGGTTTATAAAAAACGAGTTGGCAAGATGATCAGGGCAGAATATGATGCAATTATTTAGACTTAACAGCTCTCAACAATGTAGGTTTATAAAAAACGAGTTGGCAAGATGATCAGGGCAGAATATGATGCAATTATTTAGACTTAACAGCTTTCAACAATGTAGGTTTACAAAAAAACGAGTTGGCAAGATGATTAGGGCAGAATATGATGCAATTATTTAGACTTAACAGCTCTCAACAATGTAGGTTTATAAAAAAACGAGTTGGCAAGATGATCAGGGCAGAATATGATGCAATTATTTAGACTTAACAGCTCTCAACAATGTAGGTTTATAAAAAAACGAGTTGACAAGATGATCAGGGCAGAATATGATGCAATTATTTAGACTTAACAGCTTTCAACAATGTAGGTTTATAAAAAAACGAGTTGGCAAGATGATCAGGGCAGAATATGATGCAATTATTTAGACTTAACAGCTCTCAACAATGTAGGTTTATAAAAAAACGAGTTGGCAAGATGATCAGGGCAGAATATGATGCAATTATTTACACTTAACAGCTCTCAACAATGTAGGTTTATAAAAAACGAGTTGGCAAGATGATCAGGGCAGAATATGATGCAATTATTTAGACTTAACAGCTCTCAACAATGTAGGTTTATAAAAAAACGAGTTGGCAAGATGATCAGGGCAGAATATGATGCAATTATTTAGACTTAACAGCTTTCAACAATGTAGGTTTATAAAAAAACGAGTTGGCAAGGTGATCAGGGCAGAATATGATGCAATTATTTAGACTTAACAGCTTTCAACAATGTAGGTTTATAAAAAAACGAGTTGGCAAGATGATCAGGGCAGAATATGATACAATTATTTAGACTTAACAGCTCTCAACAATGTAGGTTTATAAAAAAACGAGTTGGCAAGATGATCAGGGCAGAATATGATGCAATTATTTAGACTTAACAGCTCTCAACAATGTAAGTTTATAAAAAAACGAGTTGACAAGATGATCAGGGCAGAATATGATGCAATTATTTAGACATAACAGCTTTCAACAATGTAGGTTTAAAAAAACGAGTTGGCAAGATGATCAGGGCAGAATATGATGCAATTATTTAGACTTAACAGCTCTCAACAATGTAGGTTTATAAAAAACGAGTTGACAAGATGATCAGGGCAGAATATGATGCAATTATTTAGACTTAACAGCTCTCAACAATGTAGGTTTATAAAAAAACGAGTTGGCAAGATGATCAGGGCAGAATATGATGCAATTATTTAGACTTAACAGCTTTCAACAATGTAGGTTTATAAAAAAACGAGTTGGCAAGATGATCAGGGCAGAATATGATGCAATTATTTAGACTTAACAGCTCTCAACAATGTAGGTTTATAAAAAAACGAGTTGGTAAGATGATCAGGGCAGAATATGATGCAATTATTTAGACTTAACAGCTCTCAACAATGTAGCTTTATAAAAAACGAGTTGGCAAGATGATCAGGGCAGAATATGATGCAATTATTTAGACTTAACAGCTTTCAACAATGTAGGTTTATAAAAAAACGAGTTGGCAAGATGATTAGGGCAGAATATGATGCAATTATTTAGACTTAACAGCTCTCAACAATGTAGGTTTATAAAAAACGAGTTGACAAGATGATCAGGGCAGAATATGATGCAATTATTTAGACTTAACAGCTCTCAACAATGTAGGTTTATAAAAAACGAGTTGGCAAGATGATCAGGGCAGAATATGATGCAATTATTTAGACTTAACAGCTCTCAACAATGTAGGTTTATAAAAAACGAGTTGGCAAGATGATCAGGGCAGAATATGATGCAATTATTTAGACTTAACAGCTTTCAACAATGTAGGTTTACAAAAAAAACGAGTTGGCAAGATGATTAGGGCAGAATATGATGCAATTATTTAGACTTAACAGCTCTCAACAATGTAGGTTTATAAAAAAACGAGTTGGCAAGATGATCAGGGCAGAATATGATGCAATTATTTAGACTTAACAGCTTTCAACAATGTAGGTTTATAAAAAAAACGAGTTGGCAAGATGATCAGGGCAGAATATGATGCAATTATTTAGACTTAACAGCTCTCAACAATGTAGGTTTATAAAAAAACGAGTTGGCAAGATGATCAGGGCAGAATATGATGCAATTATTTAGACTTAACAGCTCTCAACAATGTAGGTTTATAAAAAACGAGTTGACAAGATGATCAGGGCAGAATATGATGCAATTATTTAGACTTAACAGCTCTCAACAATGTAGGTTTATAAAAAAACGAGTTGGCAAGATGATCAGGGCAGAATATGATGCAATTATTTAGACTTAACAGCTTTCAACAATGTAGGTTTATAAAAAACGAGTTGGCAAGATGATCAGGGCAGAATATGATGCAATTATTTAGACTTAACAGCTCTCAACAATGTAGGTTTATAAAAAAACGAGTTGGCAAGATGATCAGGGCAGAATATGATGCAATTATTTAGACTTAACAGCTCTCAACAATGTAGGTTTATAAAAAAACGAGTTGGTAAGATGATCAGGGCAGAATATGATGCAATTATTTAGACTTAACAGCTCTCAACAATGTAGCTTTATAAAAAACGAGTTGGCAAGATGATCAGGGCAGAATATGATGCAATTATTTAGACTTAACAGCTTTCAACAATGTAGGCTTCAACAATGTAGGTTTATAAAAAAACGAGTTGGCAAGATGATTAGGGCAGAATATGATGCAATTATTTAGACTTAACAGCTCTCAACAATGTAGGTTTATAAAAAAACGAGTTGACAAGATGATCAGGGCAGAATATGATGCAATTATTTAGACTTAACAGCTCTCAACAATGTAGGTTTATAAAAAACGAGTTGGCAAGATGATCAGGGCAGAATATGATGCAATTATTTAGACTTAACAGCTCTCAACAATGTAGGTTTATAAAAAAACGAGTTGGCAAGATGATCAGGGCAGAATATGATGCAATTATTTAGACTTAACAGCTTTCAACAATGTAGGTTTACAAAAAAAACGAGTTGGCAAGATGATTAGGGCAGAATATGATGCAATTATTTAGACTTAACAGCTCTCAACAATGTAGATTTATAAAAAACGAGTTGGCAAGATGATCAGGGCAGAATATGATGCAATTATTTAGACTTAACAGCTCTCAACAATGTAGGTTTATAAAAAAACGAGTTGACAAGATGATCAGGGCAGAATATGATGCAATTATTTAGACTTAACAGCTTTCAACAATGTAGGTTTATAAAAAAACGAGTTGGCAAGATGATCAGGGCAGAATATGATGCAATTATTTAGACTTAACAGCTCTCAACAATGTAGGTTTATAAAAAACGAGTTGGCAAGATGATCAGGGCAGAATATGATGCAATTATTTACACTTAACAGCTCTCAACAATGTAGGTTTATAAAAAACGAGTTGGCAAGATGATCAGGGCAGAATATGATGCAATTATTTAGACTTAACAGCTCTCAACAATGTAGGTTTATAAAAAAACGAGTTGGCAAGATGATCAGGGCAGAATATGATGCAATTATTTAGACTTAACAGCTTTCAACAATGTAGGTTTATAAAAAAAACGAGTTGGCAAGGTGATCAGGGCAGAATATGATGCAATTATTTAGACTTAACAGCTTTCAACAATGTAGGTTTATAAAAAAACGAGTTGGCAAGATGATCAGGGCAGAATATGATACAATTATTTAGACTTAACAGCTCTCAACAATGTAGGTTTATAAAAAAACGAGTTGGCAAGATGATCAGGGCAGAATATGATGCAATTATTTAGACTTAACAGCTCTCAACAATGTAAGTTTATAAAAAAACGAGTTGACAAGATGATCAGGGCAGAATATGATGCAATTATTTAGACATAACAGCTTTCAACAATGTAGGTTTAAAAAAACGAGTTGGCAAGATGATCAGGGCAGAATATGATGCAATTATTTAGACTTAACAGCTCTCAACAATGTAGGTTTTATAAAAACGAGTTGACAAGATGATCAGGGCAGAATATGATGCAATTATTTAGACTTAACAGCTCTCAACAATGTAGGTTTATAAAAAAAACGAGTTGGCAAGATGATCAGGGCAGAATATGATGCAATTATTTAGACTTAACAGCTTTCAACAATGTAGGTTTATAAAAAAACGAGTTGGCAAGATGATCAGGGCAGAATATGATGCAATTATTTAGACTTAACAGCTCTCAACAATGTAGGTTTATAAAAAAAACGAGTTGGCAAGATGATCAGGGCAGAATATGATGCAATTATTTAGACTTAACAGCTCTCAACAATGTAGGTTTATAAAAAACGAGTTGGCAAGATGATCAGGGCAGAATATGATGCAATTATTTAGACTTTACAGCTATCAACAATGTAGGTTTATAAAAAAACGAGTTGGCAAGATGATCAGGGCAGAATATGATGCAATTATTTAGACTTAACAGCTCTCAACAATGTAGGTTTATAAAAAAACGAGTTGGCAAGATGATCAGGGCAGAATATGATGCAATTATTTAGACTTAACAGCTTTCAACAATGTAGGTTTATAAAAAACGAGTTGGCAAGATGATCAGGGCAGAATATGATGCAATTATTTAGACTTAACAGCTCTCAACAATGTAGGTTTATAAAAAAACGAGTTGGCAAGATGATCAGGGCAGAATATGATGCAATTATTTAGACTTAACAGCTTTCAACAATGTAGGTTTATAAAAAAACGAGTTGGCAAGATGATCAGGGCAGAATATGATGCAATTATTTAGACTTAACAGCTCTCAACAATGTAGGTTTATAAAAAACGAGTTGGCAAGATGATCAGGGCAGAATATGATGCAATTATTTAGACTTAACAGCTTTCAACAATGTAGGTTTATAAAAAAACGAGTTGGCAAGATGATCAGGGCAGAATATGATGCAATTATTTAGACTTAACAGCTTTCAACAATGTAGGTTTATAAAAAAACGAGTTGGCAAGATGATCAGGGCAGAATATGATGCAATTATTTAGACTTAACAGCTCTCAACAATGTAGGTTTATAAAAAAACGAGTTGGTAAGATGATCAGGGCAGAATATGATGCAATTATTTAGACTTAACAGCTCTCAACAATGTAGCTTTATAAAAAAACGAGTTGGCAAGATGATCAGGGCAGAATATGATGCAATTATTTAGACTTAACAGCTCTCAACAATGTAGGTTTATAAAAAAACGAGTTGGCAAGATGATCAGGGCAGAATATGATGCAATTATTTAGACTTAACAGCTTTCAACAATGTAGGTTTATAAAAAAACGAGTTGGCAAGATGATCAGGGCAGAATATGATGCAATTATTTAGACTTAACAGCTTTCAACAATGTAGGTTTATAAAAAAAACGAGTTGGCAAGATGATCAGGGCAGAATATGATGCAATTATTTAGACTTAACAGCTCTCAACAATGTAGGTTTATAAAAAAACGAGTTGGCAAGATGATCAGGGCAGAATATGATGCAATTATTTAGACATAACAGCTTTCAACAATGTAGGTTTAAAAAAACGAGTTGGCAAGATGATCAGGGCAGAATATGATGCAATTATTTAGACTTAACAGCTCTCAACAATGTAGGTTTATAAAAAAACGAGTTGGCAAGATGATCAGGGCAGAATATGATGCAATTATTTAGACTTAATAGCTCTCAACAATGTAGGTTTATAAAAAAACGAGTTGGCAAGATGATCAGGGCAGAATATGATGCAATTATTTAGACTTAACAGCTTTCAACAATGTAGGTTTATAAAAAAACGAGTTGGCAAGATGATCAGGGCAGAATATGATGCAATTATTTAGACTTAACAGCTCTCAACAATGTAGGTTTATAAAAAAAACGAGTTGGCAAGATGATCAGGGCAGAATATGATGCAATTATTTAGACTTAACAGCTCTCAACAATGTAGGTTTATATAAAACGAGTTGGCAAGATGATCAGGGCAGAATATGATGCAATTATTTAGACTTAACAGCTCTCAACAATGTAGGTTTATAAAAAAACGAGTTGACAAGATGATGAGGGCAGAATATGATGCAATTATTTAGACTTAACAGCTTTCAACAATGTAGGTTTATAAAAAACGAGTTGGTAAGATGATCAGGGCAGAATATGATGCAATTATTTAGACTTAACAGCTTTCAACAATGTAGGTTTATAAAAAAACGAGTTGGCAAGATGATCAGGGCAGAATATGATGCAATTATTTAGACTTAACAGCTCTCAACAATGTAGGTTTATAAAAAAACGAGTTGGCAAGATGATCAGGGCAGAATATGATGCAATTATTTAGACTTAACAGCTTTCAACAATGTAGGTTTATAAAAAAACGAGTTGGCAAGATGATCAGGGCAGAATATGATGCAATTATTTAGACTTAACAGCTCTCAACAATGTAGGTTTATAAAAAAACGAGTTGGCAAGATGATCAGGGCAGAATATGATGCAATTATTTAGACTTAACAGCTTTCAACAATGTAGGTTTATAAAAAAACGAGTTGGCAAGATGATCAGGGCAGAATATGATGCAATTATTTAGACTTAACAGCTCTCAACAATGTAGGTTTATAAAAAACGAGTTGGCAAGATGATCAGGGCAGAATATGATGCAATTATTTAGACTTAACAGCTCTCAACAATGTTGGTTTATAAAAAAACGAGTTGGCAAGATGATCAGGGCAGAATATGATGCAATTATTTAGACTTAACAGCTTTCAACAATGTAGGTTTATAAAAAAAACGAGTTGGCAAGATGATCAGGGCAGAATATGATGCAATTATTTAGACTTAACAGCTCTCAACAATGTAGGTTTATAAAAAAACGAGTTGGCAAGATGATCAGGGCAGAATATGATGCAATTATTTAGACTTAACAGCTCTCAACAATGTAGCTTTATAAAAAACGAGTTGGCAAGATGATCAGGGCAGAATATGATGCAATTATTTAGACTTAACAGCTCTCAACAATGTAGGTTTATAAAAAAACGAGTTGGCAAGATGATCAGGGCAGAATATGATGCAATTATTTAGACTTAACAGCTTTCAACAATGTAGGTTTATAAAAAAACGAGTTGGCAAGATGATCAGGGCAGAATATGATGCAATTATTTAGACTTAACAGCTTTCAACAATGTAGGTTTATAAAAAAACGAGTTGGCAAGATGATCAGGGCAGAATATGATGCAATTATTTAGACTTAACAGCTTTCAACAATGTAGGTTTATAAAAAACGAGTTGGCAAGATGATCAGGGCAGAATATGATGCAATTATTTAGACTTAACAGCTCTCAACAATGTAGGTTTATAAAAAACGAGTTGGCAAGATGATCATGGCAGAATATGATGCAATTATTTAGACTTAACAGCTCTCAACAATGTAGGTTATTTAAGTAAAAATAACAAACAGTAATAATTATTAAATTATGGCAGAAGCACAGACTATAGTTAACAGTTAGTGGAACATCATACTGAACAAACAGTCATAATTACCAAACAAAAGTACTGACTATAGTTAACAGTTAGTGGAACATCATACTGAACAAACAGTCATAATTACCAAACAAAAGTACTGACTATAGTTAACAGTCAGTGGAACATCATACTGAACAAACAGTCATAATTACCAAACAAAAGTACTGACTGTAGTTAACAGTTAGTGGAACATCATACTGAACAAACAGTCATAATTATCAAACAAAAGTACTGACTATAGTTAACAGTTAGTGAAACATCATACTGAACAAACAGTCATAATTACCAAACAAAAGTACCGACTATAGTTAACAGTTAGTGGAACATCATACTGAACAAAAAATCATAATTACCAAACAAAAGTACTGACTATAGTTAACAGTTAGTGGAACATCATAGTGAACAAACAGTCATAATTACCAAACAAAAGTACTGACTATAGTTAACAGTCAGTGGAACATCATACTAAACAAACAGTCATAATTACCAAACAAAAGTACTGACTATAGTTAACAGTCAGTGGAACATCATACTGAACAAACAGTCATAATTACCAAACAAAAGTACTGACTATAGTTAACAGTTAGTGGAACATCATACTGAACAAACAGTCATAATTACCAAACCAAAGTACTGACTATAGTTAACAGTCAGTGGAACATCATACTGAACAAACAGTCATAATTACCAAACAAAAGTACTGACTATAGTTAACAGTTAGTGGAACATCATACTGAACAAACAGTCATAATTATCAAACAAAAGTACTGAATATAGTTAACAGTTAGTGGAACATCATACTGAACAAACAGTCATAATTACCAAACAAAAGTACTGACTATAGTTAACAGTTAGTGGAACATCATACTGAACAAACAGTCATAATTACCAAACAAAAGTACTGACTATAGTTAAAAGTTAGTGGAACATCATACTGAACAAACAGTCATAATTACCAAACAAAAGTACTGACTGTAGTTAACAGTTAGTGGAACATCATACTGAACAAACAGTCATAATTACCAAACAAAAGTACTGACTATAGTTAACAGTTAGTGGAACATCATACTGAACAAACAGTCATAATTACCAAACAAAAGTACTGACTGTAGTTAACAGTTAGTGGAACATCATACTGAACAAACAGTCATAATTACCAAACAAAAGTACTGCTATAGTTAACAGTTAGTGGAACATCATACTAAACAAACAGTCATAATTACCAAACAAAAGTACTGACTATAGTTAACAGTTAGTGGAACATCATACTGAACAAACAGTCATAATTACCAAACATAAGTACTGCTATAGTTAACAGTTAGTGGAACATCATACTAAACAAACAGTCATAATTACCAAACAAAAGTACTGACTATAGTTAACAGTTAGTGGAACATCATACTGAACAAACAGTCATAATTACCAAACAAAAGTACTGACTATAGTTAACAGTTAGTGGAACATCATACTGAACAAACAGTCATAATTACAAACAAAAGTACTGACTATAGTTAACAGTCAGTGGAACATCATACTAAACAAACAGTCATAATTACCAAACAAAAGTACTGACTATAGTTAACAGTCAGTGGAACATCATACTGAACAAACAGTCATAATTATCAAACAAAAGTACTGACTGTAGTTAACAGTTAGTGGAACATCATAGTGAACAAACAGTCATAATTATCAAACAAAAGTACTGACTATAGTTAACAGTTAGTGGAACATCATACTGAACAAACAGTCATAATTATCAAACAAAAGTACTGAATATAGTTAACAGTTAGTGGAACATCATAATGTACCTAGACTTCAGCCTTTTTTTCCTAAAAATGTGGCTTATATTTCACATTTCTACACATTTGCGAAACATCTGCACACACTTATCACACCTGGAATGTGTATGTGCAATGTGTTTAACGTATTTTGTTTAACTGCTTACTTTCTCACACCACTGGTGTAAAGTGATGTGTAGGGGAAACCAAACACTGATTTGTTGTCAACCTTTGTCATAGTTGATTGTAACCAATAAGAACTTTATAACGTTTTTTGTTTTGTTTAGGAGAATATGTGAATATAGAAAATGAAACAGAAGATACTGGAGTGACCTCTGGAGTTCAGACCAAAATGGTTCCTATTCTTGTGGTATTGGGTGTGATGTTCGTCGGAATATGTGTAGCCATGCAATTATTCAGCAAGTAAGGGTTAATGTTTGTCACAATGTGTGTAGCCATGCAATTATTCAGCAAGTAAGGGTTAATGTTTGTCACAATATGTGTAGCCATGCGATTATTCAGCAAGTAAGGAAGGGTTAATATTTGTCACAGTGTGTGTAGCCATGTATTTTTCCAGCTAGTAAGGGTTAAGGGTTGTCCAAATATGTGTATCCATGCCAATATTTAGAAAGTAATGGTTAATGTTTGTCAGAATGTGTATAGCCATGCATTTATCTAGCTAGCAAGGGTTAATATTTATCAGAATATGTGTACCACACATTTCTTCAACTACTAACGTTAATGTTTGACAGTGTATGTGTAGCCATTTACGTATTCAGCTAGTACCAGTTTCAGTATTAGCTGTAGAAATGGGACAAAAATATCTACTTTACAGCTGAACACCAAAACGCATAACAGTTGGTGTTCGGTAGCTCATGCATTGGTTTGAAAATCCGAGAATCTAAGATTTATCTCTCGTTGCTCCAAAATTCTCTTTGTACTTAGGAGCTATGAGTGTGTTATAAAGTGACAGTCAAATAGCTTTATTTGATTTAAATATCTACAGGTTAAACAATGAGTGCTGTTAATTAGCTACTTTTATAAGTTTGTCATTTCACGGTTAGAGCAAACAGCCCTTATGTGTAGACTGAAACAAAGAACCTAACGAGCATATGTTTGATCTTCAACAAGTACTTATAAGCTTCTGATGAAGTATTTACAATTGTTACATTCTATGTTAGTGTTTCAAAGCTTCTAGTGAAGTAGTTACAATATGCACACGTCTGTGTTAGTTTTCAAAGATTCTATTGAAGTAGTTACAATTGGTACATGTCTGTGTTATTGTTTCAAATCTTATATTTAAGTAGTTACAATTGGTATGTGTCTCTCTTAGTGTTTCAAAGCTTCTACTGAAGTAGTTACAATGTGTACATGTCTGTGTTAGGGTTTCAAATATTCTATTGGAGTAGTTACAATAAGTACATTTCTGTGTTAGTGTTTCAAAGCTTCTGATGAAGTATTTACAATTGTTACATTCTATGTTGGTGTTTCAGAGCTTCTAGTGAAGTAGTTACAATATGCACACGTCTTTGTTAGTTTTCAAAGCTTCTATTGAAGTAGTTACAATTGGTACATGCCTGTGTTATTGTTTCAAATCTTATATTTAAGTAGTTACAATTGGTATGTGTCTCTCTTAGTGTTTCAAAGCTTCTACTGAAGTAGTTACAATATGCACACGTCTTTGTTAGTTTTCAAAGCTTCTATTGAAGTAGTTACAATTGGTTTTATGCCTGTGTTATTGTTTCAAATCTTATATTTAAGTAGTTACAATTGGTATGTGTCTCTCTTAGTGTTTCAAAGCTTCTACTGAAGTAGTTACAATGTGTACATGTCTGTGTTAGGGTTTCAAATATTCTATTGAAGTAGTTACAATAAGTACATTTCTGTGTTAGTGTTTCAAAGCTCATGCTGAAGTAGTTACAATTGGAACATGTCTGTCTTAATGTTTCAAAGCTGCTATTGAAGTTGTTAAGAGGTGTACATGTCTGTGTAAGGATATCAAATCTTCTATTCAAGTAATTACAATTGGTGCATGTCTGTCTTAGTGTTTTAAAGCTTCTGATGAAGTAGTTACAATTGGTACATGTTACTTTTAGTCTTTGAAAGCTTCTATTAAAGTAGTTACAATTGCTACATGTCTGTGTTAGGGTTTCATATCTTCTATTGAAGTAGTTACAATTGGTACATATCTGTGATAGTGTTTTATAGCTCCTGGTACAGCAGCTACAATTGGTACATATCTGTGATAGTGTTATAAAGCTTTTGGTGAAGTAGTTGCAGTGTGTACCTGTTTGTGTTAAATTTTCAAATCTTCTATTGAAGTAGTTACAATGTGCATCTTTCTCTGTTATGGTTTCAAATCTTCTATTGAAGTAGTTACAACTGGTACATGTCTGTGTTAGTGTGTCAACTATTGTACTGAGTTAGCTACAACTGGTACATGTCTGTGTTAGTGTGTCAACTCTTGTATTGAGTTAGCTACAACTGGTACATGTCTGTGTTAGTGTGTCAACTCTTGTACTGAGTTAGCTACAACTGGTACATGTCTGTGTTAGTGTGTCAACTCTTGTACTGAGGTAGCTACAACTGGTACATGTCTGTGTTAGTGTGTCAACTCTTGTACTGAGTTAGCTACAACTGGTACATGTCTGTGTCAAAGCATCTGTGGAAGTAGTTGCAATTCATACATCTCTGTATAAGAGTTTGAAAGCTTCTATTGAAGTGCTTACTATGGGTACATGTCTATGTTACAGTTTGAAAGTTTCTATGTACAAATCTGTGTTAATTTTTTGAAAGCTTGTATTGAAATAGTTATAATGTGTACATGTCTATGTTACGGTTTCATATTTTTGTTGACGTAGTTACAATTGATGTATGTGTGTGCTAGTGTTTCAAACCTGGTATTGAAGTAGCTACAACTGGTACATGTCTGTGTTAGTATTTAAAAGCATCTAAAATAATACTTGCAATTTGAACATGCCTATGTTACGGTTTCATATTTTCTATTTAAGTAGTAACTATTGGTAAATAAATGTCTGTGTCAGTGTTTCAAAGCTTCTGGTAAAGTAGTTACAATTGGTACAGGAGTGTGTTAATGTTTGAAGTCTTCTATTGAAGTAGTTAAATGCGTATATGTCTGTCATAGTGTTTGAAATGTTGTAATGAACATGTAAGTGTAAATGTGTGTGTTGGAGTTCGAAACGTTCTACTGCAGTAGTTACAATTGCTATATATGTGTTAGTGTTTGAAAGCTGCTATTGAAGTAGTTACAATGTGAACATTTCTGTGTTAGTGTTTCATATCTTCTCTAGAAGTAGTTACAATTGGTACACACCCTGCTGGCCAAAATCTTAAGGCCAATGAACATAAAGAAAAAATATGCATTTTGCGTTGTTAGACTCAACCACTTATTTCAGTAGAGCTTCAAAAGATGAAAATAAGAAAAGGAAAAATAAAAATAAAAAACTCTTTTAGCATTTGATAAAGAAAATGTTAACACTATGAAAATTAGGCTAAATACTAGCTGATCAATGTAGTCAGCTGCTGATTGACCCCCTGTATAACCTGAAGCTTCATTGTTCCATGGAAGGAGAAAGCACCCCAGATCATGATGGAACCTCTACTGTGTCATATAGAAAATGTCTCCGGTGGGATATCCTCATCGTACCAGTAACGTTGGAAGCCATCTGGACCATCCAGTTTAAATTATTTCTCATCAGAGAACAAAACTTTCATCCACTTTTCTACGTCCCATGTTTGGTGCTTCTCAGCAAAGTTTAACCGATCTGTTACATGTCTGTGTTAGTGTTTCAAAGCTGCTGGTGAAGTAGTTACAATGTGTACATATCTTTGTCAGGGTTTCAGATCTTTTACTGAAGTAGTTACAATTGGTAACTGTCTGTGTTAGTGTTTGGTATCTCTATTCAAATAGTTACAATTGGTACATGTCTCTGTTACCGCTTCAAATGTTATGTTGAAGTTGTTACTTTGTGTAAATGTCTGGGTTAAATATTCAAAGCTTCTATTGGTGTAGTTATAATGTGTAAATGTCTGGGTTATTGTGTCATTGAAGTAGTTACAATTGCTACATGTCTGTGCTAGTGTTTAAAAGCTTCTTTTGAAGCAGTTACAATTGGTGCAGGTCTGTGTTAGTGTTTGGAATATTCTATTGAAGTAGTTACAAATGGAACATATCTGTGTTATCGTTTCAAATCCTTCATTTTGGAAGTTACAGAGCGTGTATATCTGTGTAAGTGTTTCAAATATTCTTTTGAAATAGTTACAATTAGTACATGTCTGTATTAATGTTGAAAATCTTCTATTGAAATAGGTACAATTAGTACATGTCTATATTAGTGTTGAATATCTTCTATTGAAAAAGTTACAATTAGTACATGTCTGTATTAATGTTGAAAATATTATATTAAAATAGTTACAATTAACACATGTCTGTATTAATGTTGAATATCTTCTATTGAAATAGTTACAATTAATACCTGTCTGTATTAATGTTGAAAATATTCTATTAAAATAGTTACAATTAGTACATGTCTGTATTAATGTTGAAAATCTTTTGAAATAGTTACAATTAGTCTGTATTAATGTTGAAAATCTTCTATTGAGATAGTTACAATTAGTACATGTCTGTATTAATGTTGAAAATCTTCTATTGAAATAGTTACAATTAGTACATGTCTGTATTAATGTTGAAAATCTTCTATTCAAATAGTTACAATTAGCGCATGTCTGTATTAATGTTGAAAATCTTCTATTGAGATAGTTACAATTAGTATATGTCTGTATTAATGTTGAAAATCTTCTATTGAGATAGTTACAATTAGTACATGTCTGTATTAATGTTGAAAATCTTCTATTGAGATTGTTACAATTAGTACATGTCTGTATTAATGTTGAAAATCTTCTATTGAAATAGTTACAATTAGTGCATGTCTGTATTAATGTTGAAAATCTTCTATTGAGATAGTTACAATTAGTATATGTCTGTATTAATGTTGAAAATCTTCTATTGAGATAGTTACAATTAATACATGTCTGTATTAATGTTGAAAATCTTCTATTGAAATAGTTACAATTAATACATGTCTGTATTAATGTTGAAAATATTCTATTGAAATAGTTACAATTAGTACATGTCTGTATTAATGTTGAAAATCTTTTTTGAAATCGTTACAATTAGTACAATGTTGAAAATCTTCTATTGAGATAGTTACAATTAGTACATGTCTGTATTAATGTTGAAAATCTTCTATTGAAATAGTTACAATTAGTACATGTCTGTATTAATGTTGAAAATCTTCTATTCAAATAGTTATAATTAGTACATGTCTGTATTAATGTTGAAAATCTTCTATTGAAATAGTTACAATTAATATATGTCTGTATTAATGTTGAAAATCTTCTATTGAAATAGTTACAATTAGTACATGTCTGTGTTAATGTTGAAAATCTTCTATTGAGATAGTTATAATTAGTACATGTCTGTATTAGTGTTGAAAATCTTCTATTGAAATAGTTACAATTAGTACATGTCTGTGTTAATGTTGAAAATCTTCTATTGAGATAGTTATAATTAGTACATGTCTGTATTAATGTCGAAAATCTTCTATTGAAATAGTTACAATTAGTACATGTCTGTATTAATGTTGAAAATCTTCTATTGAGATAGTTACAATTAGTATATGTCTGTATTAATGTTGAAAATCTTCTATTGAGATAGTTACAATTAGTACATGTCTGTATTAATGTTGAAAATCTTCTATTGAGATTGTTACAATTAGTACATGTCTGTATTAATGTTGAAAATTTTCTATTGAAATAGTTAGAATTAATACATGTCTGTATTAATGTTGAAAATCTTCTATTGAAATAGTTACAATTAGTACATGTCTGTGTTAATGTTGAAAATCTTCTATTGAAATAGTTACAATTAGTGCATGTCTGTGTTAATGTTGAAAATCTTCTATTGAAATAGTTACAATTGGTATATGTCTGTGTTACTATTTTAAATATTCTGTTGAAGTAGTTACAATGTATAAATGTCTGGGTTATTGTGTGAAAGCTTCTATTGAAGTAGTTACAAAGTATGTATATCTTCCTCCTGCAGAGCTCAGTTCCGGAACCAGCGAAGTGTTCTGAACTCTCCAAACACTCGGCTGATGAATAATAATGGTAACCGAAGTAAGAAAGGCAGCAAAAAACGTAAAAATTTTAAAGTTCCTCAATCTCGTAAAACTAGTCTGAGCACCCAACCTTCACCTCTGTCATCACGTTCTGGTAAGTCATTAAGTTAGCCGAAACTTCTGCCAAATTCTTGTAAATAAATTTACCATTAATACAATAAGTTAAAACGTTCTACAAATTATATAACAGCTACAAAGACTAAAGGTGACCTTGTTTTTGTACTAAAATAAATTTATCAAAGTACGTTGGCTTTATTGCTTGAAATGTCCTGGATCTTTTCAAAACATTCAGTTGAGTTTACCTAGTTTTCATACCACAATAAAGTTATCAATGCATGTTTGTAAAATATTGTTACAAATGTCCTGATTCATCCCAAAAATTTCAATAAAGTTCTACTTATTTTCACACTATGTTGTGTTTATCAGTGTATTATTGTAAAATATTATTCTAAGTGCCCTGAATCATCCAAACAATTCATTTAAGTTGATGTAGTTTTATAATATCATAAGTTATATCAATGTATAATTGTAAAATATTGTAAGAAATGTCCTGTATCATTCGAAATAATTAAGTTATGCTGACAATGTTTTGATAATGCTCTAAGTTTATAAATGTATGATTGTAAAATATTGTTTCAAGTGCACTGGATCATTTCAAATAAGTCAGTAAAGATTATCTTGTTTTTACACTACAATAAATTTATCGTCGATGTATGAATGTAAAACGGAAAGAGAAGGCTCTATGTAGAGGAGCGGACAGCATTTCGACCTTCTTTGGTCATCGTCAGGTTTACAAAAGAAAGAAGTAACTGACCGATAGCTAACCATATGCTTAAAGGCAGTTGTGCAATTGAGTATAGGAATGTAGAGGGCGTGCTTAAATGTTGGATATATTTCTTAATATAGGTATAAAGGCGTTCCTTTGTATTGGTTTATTTTGGGTTTATGTTATTGTATAAGTAAGGCTTCTTTAATTTTGTGTTTGTTTATGTTTGTTTCTTTATTTAGTATTTGAGTGTTTTCTATGGTTATGTTGTGTTTATTTGACTTGCAGTGTTCGAAAACGTGTGAAGGTGACTTTTTATGTTCTTGGAATCTGGTTTCCATTTTTCTACTTGTTTCTCCAATATAGAAGTCGTGGCAGTTATCACATTGTATTTTATAAATCATATTGGTAGAAATGTCCTGAATCATTTCAAACAATTCACTATAATTGACCTTGTTTTTATACAATAGTGAATGGATCAATGTATGATTGTAAAGTATTTTTACAAATGTCATGATTCATTCCAAACATCTCAGTTAAGTTGATCTGGTTTTTATAGCATAAGTTTATCAATGTATTATTGAAAATATTGTTACAAATATCCCTAACTATTCCAAACATTTGGATAAGTTGACCAAGTTGTTATACTACAATATATTTATTAATGTATGATTGTAACACATTGTTTAAAATAACCTGAATCGTTGTAAACAATTGAGTAAAGATGTCCTTGTTTTCATACTATGATAAGTCTATTACTGTGTGATTATAAAATATTGTTACAAATGTCCTAAATAATTGCAAACAATTCATTTAAGTTGACCTAGTTTTATACTATGATAAGTCAAATCAATGTGTTATTGTAAAATATTGTTTGAAATATTCTGAATCATTCCAAAGAATTCATTAAAGTTGTCCTTGTTTATATACCTTGCTAAGTTTCTCAATGTGTGGTTGTAAAGTAATGTTACAAATGTCCTCCAGTATCTCGAACAATTCAGTACAGTTGACGTTATTTATATACTACAATAAGTTTATCAACGTATGACTATAAAATATTGGTAATGACATGAATATTTATAAGCGATTCATAAAAGTTCGCCTTGTTTGTATACCACAATAAATTTATCAATCTATGACTGCAGTAAAATATTATTAGAAATATCCTGAATCATGCCAGTCAATTGAGTATAGTTGACCTAGTTTTATACTAAAAATTTATCAATATATGAGTAAAATATTTTTCTAAATGTAATATATTGTTAGAAATGTTCGGTATCATTCCAAACAATTCAGTAAAATTGACTTTATTTCTATGCTGAAACAATTTTACCATTGTAAAATATTGTTACTGAATCATTCCAAAAAAATCAATTACGTTGACCTAGTTTTATGTATGATAAGTTTATCAATATATGATTCTAAATTATTGTTACAAATGTCTTGAATCATTCCAAACAATTCAGTAAATTTGACCTTGTTTTTATACTAGAATAAATTTATCAATACTAATATAATAAATAATATTATTATATTTAATAATATTAATATAAAATATTAATATAAATGCCTTGAATAGTTCCAAATAAGTCAGTAATGTTGACCTTGTTTTTTATACCATGCGAAATTGTATCAATGTATATCTGTTAAATACTGTTACAATTGTACTGAATTATTCCAAACAATTCAGTTGACTTTGTTTTTGTACTAGAGTAAGTTTATCATTGTATGCTTCTAAAATATTGTTACAAATGTCCCAAATCGTACCAGACAATTAAGGTCAGTTGACCTTGTTTTTGTTCTGAGATTTATAAATATATGATTACATATGTCCTTAATCATTCCAAACTATTCTGTAAAGTTGTCCTTTTATACCATGCGAAGTTTATTAAGGTATGATTGTAAAATGTTACAAATGCCCTCAATCATTCAAAACATTTCAGTTTAGTTGACTTTGTTTTTTATACTATGATAAATTATATCAATATATAATTATAAAATATTGTTACAAATGCACTGAATCTTTCCAAACATTTTAGTACAGTTGAAATTGTTTTTTATGCAACAACAAATTTATGGAATGTGTGATTGTAAAATATTGTTATAAATGTCGTGAATCATTCAAAAGAATTCCATAAGGTTGTCTTTGTTTTATACTAGAATAAATTTATCAATGTATGATTGCAAAATATTGATACAAATATCCCATATCATTCCAAACAATTCCGTTTAGTTGACCTGGTTTTTCTATTACAATAAATTTAGCAATGTATCATTGTAAAATATTTATTTACAAATATCCTAAATCATTCAAA